>NW_003519731.1:30018-30831 GCF_000190715.1 Dictyostelium purpureum | reverse complement strand
GTATTATCAAATATTTTATAGTTTGGAAGTTTTTTTAATTGACCAGAATAATATGTACTGAAATTTTATTATTAGTGTTTTTTATTTTATAATTACAATAATAAAAATAATAATACAAACAATTGTAAAAGACCATTTGGAAGTTTTGAAAATGGAAATTCACCATTAATATGGAAATTCAGAGTATTGTAAAATAATCTATTAATTATCAAAGATAAAATTAGTATTTTAATAATATTAATTTTCTTAATTATAATAAAATTAACTTACATTCTTTTATAGAAAGAGTATCCTGTAAATTCAATAAATGAATTTGGTGTTTGAACATTATATCCTATAAAGCTTTAATGGTAATGAGAAATATTAATAAAAATTTTTTATTAAAAATTATAATATATAGTTTTATGCTTACATAACAGGATACATATTTTCACTATTTGAACCTAACAATATTGATAGCGGAACCAGTGGATAAGATTCACCTGGGAAACCTAATAATTGTACATATTTTATATTATTATGTGTTGATAAGTTTTTGAGAGAATTGAAATCGAAATCACTTGTAAAAGTATAATAAAATCCACCACTGGAAATAACATTTGCCATTGATGGGATATTTCTTGTTACAAAATAGGCATCTTTACAAAAAAAAGGATCTTTTAAAGTGTTTTCTAAATCATTATTTATATATAATCCATAATCCATATTGTTTGATAGTGTAGGATCTGGGTCAATTTTAAAAGTATCTTTTAAAGGTATTGTAAAAAGTGATAGAGACAAAGGTTCTTCAATTCTTTTTCCTAAAGTTGTAGT
>NW_003519731.1:28572-29343 GCF_000190715.1 Dictyostelium purpureum | reverse complement strand
TTTAATTTTTTGAAGTTTTTTTTTATTTTTAATAGCGAATGATATTTTTATTTTATTTTTATTTATTTTAAATTTTTGTAAACTAAAATATAAAAAAATTAATTTATCGTATTTGTATTTTTTTATAAAAATAATAAAATTTAATAAAAATCAAAGAATTTTAAAAAAAAATAAAATTTTTTTTATACACAAAATAATATTTTTGCATAAACAAAAATAAATTTGACACTGAAGGTTCGGGTGGTAATCATAAAATAATAAACAAAGTGTAATTGCAAGCTATTTTTTCATATAAAAATGAATTAAATAAAATAAAATAATATAGATACAGACATTGCAATTTTCTCGCAGACCAAAATAAAAAGATATTTTGTAAAATATAAAAAAAATAAAAATTTTTAAAAAAATTTAAAAATTTTATTTTCAAAAAATTTTATAAAAAAACAATTATATATTTATTAGAATATATCAAAAATGACCACCAAAAATTGAAACAATATAAAAATAATAAACTTTTTATTAATAAATTGAAACATAAATAAAAATTATCATTAATATTAAGCGTTTTTTTATCACATGAAAGAATTTATCCAAAAACTAATTTTTTTTTTTAAAAAAAAGATAAAAATAGATAATATAAAATAAAAGAAATAAGAAAGGATAATTTGTAAAATTATAAATAATTATTGTTAAAATAAAATGGAAAATATATAAAGGTTTTTTTCTTTTAATAATAAATGATTTTTTGTTGTGGACTCTTTCATCTTTTTT
>NW_003519731.1:0-28472 GCF_000190715.1 Dictyostelium purpureum | reverse complement strand
TTATATAAAATGGATAAAAATGAATAAGAGATAATCTTTTCTATAATTTTTTAAAAAAATACGATAATGATAATTGGTAAAAACCAAAGATAATTATAATTTTTAATTACAAAATGATAATGACACAGAAGGTTATTAATAAGAAAAAGAATAAACACACTGTGACTATAGTTAAGACCTTGTTCACAATTGTGCTGCCCAATATTACCCTTTCATAAAACTTCTTTTTATTTTATTCAATGATGAAAAATCAAAACAAATATCACTACATTTTTCTTTTGTTTTAAAACTATTATAATAGTTATTTTATTTATTATTTAAATTATTTAAATTAATAATTTTCTTTTCAAAAATTTTCTTTTGTTTTCTTTTATAAATAAAATATGTGATCGTAACAATTGCAGCTACACCGATACAGCTTACAACAACAGCAACTGGAATTACATACTTTTTGGATTTGTTGTTACAGTTTGATTTGAAATCAGGACTAATCAATAATGAAAAGTCAGGATCGATATAGCATGATGTTCTGCAATGTGGAATGTTAATACCAATGGTTACTGATTCGTTTTGACTCGATATTAATGATGTGGTGATTAATGTTGTGTGTCCATCTGATATTGCTCTGTTTATAAATCTACCATATAGAATCTTGTTGTCTTTGTTGATCGATATATAGTTTAATGTTTGATTGTCTAATATTGATGTTGATGTTGATGCTGATTTACTGTTACAATCGTTCGATGTTGTATCTGATACATTTGATATCATTTGTAATTGTAATGTGTTGAGTGGACTTTGATAGTTGTAATTGTGAATTGATACTGATACTTTAATCGATCCTTTATCTAATTTGAATTCTAAACCTGCGAATGAATATTGAATATCATTTTCTATTTCTTGAATTGATAATACGATTTGACATTCAGTTTCGTTTAATATTTGTGTGAATGTAACATTTGATCCGTTTTTATCATTTGATGTAATATTCCAATTGTTTTGAAGTGGATATTGTTTAACTGTGTCACTGTTGATATCGAGTTCTAATAATGATGTGATTAATATATTGTATGTTGTTTGATCGTTATTGATTGTTGTTGAGCCATCTGGATTAACTGTATTGTTGGTATTACCATTGTTATTGTTGTTGTTATTTGAAGGTGAACTACAATCGAATCCAGTCCATCTTGATTTACATTCGCAAATACCATTTGATGTATTACAAATACCATGGTTAGTATCGATACAGTTGTTTAAACATGTTTGTTGTTTTGATTGGTATACAAAAAAGTTGAATGATTTCCATGTGATTCCATTTTGATATACGATTACATCTTTTTTACCTGTACCTGCTCCAATGTTGCATGTGATTGTATTTGATGATATTGTATCTATTTTACATTCTTGATTACCGATTGTTATATTCAAATCTTTATGAATATCACCGAACCATCCATTCATTGTTACTAATCCACCATCTTCGTATGTTGGTGTTATTGATGATACATAATAGATTGGAGTATAACAGTTTTCGCCGGTCCAGTCTTTTGGGCATTCACAAATACCAGTATTATAGTTACATATATTACCATTATATGATTCACAGTTGTCTGGACATGATGTATAGTTGTTAAATACTTCGTTACCATCGTTGTTATCTAAATTTAAATTGAATGTTGTTTGTAATTGATCTACTTTGAGTGTGCCTGATACATTATTCAGTTGATTTGGATATGTTGTTAAAGTACATGTGATTTGATAAAATGTTGAATCAGTTACATCACAAGATTTATCACCAATTGTAATTGTTATTTCAGTGATATCGTATGAATAATATAAACCTTTGAATACTAAAATATGATTATTTGATGTTATATTTGATAACAATGGTGGATATGGATCTGGAGTTAATGTGAAGTTTTGACCGGAACTCTTGAAACTTATTTCGTGAATAATTCTATTTGGAGTATAGGAACTATATTCAATAAATTTTGAATTGGCTTTTAACATGTAATCAAATGATATATTAGATATAATATTACTTTGTGAAAATCCAATATTTTGACCGATTAATGATAATACTGGTTTTGTTACTATTTTGTTTATTAACCAAAAGGTTTGATTTAAATATTTTAATTTTGGAATAGTTTCTATTGAAAAGTTTTATTTGAAAGAAATGTAAAAATATTAATAAAAAATATTAATTTAAAATAATATATTTTGTAAACTTACTGCATGTTCCAATTGTATCGTAGTTATCAAATGAATTTAGATCAAAGTTTGATTTAAAAAAAGTATCGCTAAAATGGCATGTAAAACATTCTGGAATTTTACCTGTCATTGAATTATTTCTAACAATTAAACGCACAGAGCAATAAGATTCATCAATAGTTCCAGTTATTAAATTTGAGCTTAAATCTAAGGTTGTAATATTGTTTTTTGAACCATCCCATTTAGGTAAATCAACAATTTGATTATTATATAAAGATAACGTATAAATATCTGTATTATCAAATATTTTAGAGTTTGGAAGTTTTTTTAGTGGCCCAGATATATATGAGCTGAAAGTTAATTGTAATTAGTGTTAATTATTTTTTAATTGAAATAATAATAAATATAATAATACATACAATTGAAAAAGACCATTTGGAAGTTTTGAAAATGGTAATTCACCATCAATATGGAAACTATGAGTTTTGGAAAAAATTCTATTAATTATCAAAGATAGTGTTAGTATTTAATAAATTTTCATATTTAAAACAAAATCAACTTACAATTTTTTAATGAAAGAGTATCCTGTAAATTCAATAAATTCATTTGGTGTTTGAACATTATATTCTATAATGCTATAATGGGTGAAATAAATATTTATAAAATTTTTTTAATATAAACAATAATGTATACTTTTATACTTACAATGTAGGATTAATAGTTATATGTAATGGATCTTTTGAACCTAACAATATTGAAAGCGGAACCAGTGGATAAGTTAAACCTGTGAAACCATTTAATTGTATCATCCCTATATTATTATGTGTTGATAAGTTTTTGAAAGAATTGAAATCAAAATCACTTGTTAAATAATAATAAAATTCACCATTTGATTTAACATTTTCCATTGATGGATATTTCTTGTTACAAAATATGCATATCTAAAAAAAAGAGAATCATTTATAGTGTTTTCTAAATCATTATTTATATATAATCCATAATTCATATTGTTTGATAATGTAAAATCTGGGTCAATTTTAAAAGTATCTTTTAAAGGTGTAGTAAAAAGCGATAGAGACAAAGGTTCTTCAATTCTTTTTCCTAAAGTTGTAGCGAAACTCTTTGATTTGATTGGGAATTTGAAGCTTATTGATGGTGGTGAGACCATTTCTCTATATTTAAATTATTATTATTATTTTTATTATAACTTTTATTTTTATTTTTATTTTTTATTTTTATAATTACATTTCATCTAAAGACTCTGTTGCAAAATTAAAAAAGTTATCAGCTATATTCCATTTGTAGGTAATCATTCTTTTGAAATTTGGTCCAATACAATCTACATCGGTATTCTGTATAGCATTATTTGTTAACTGAGGACGTGTTGAAAAATCCATTTCAATTATATTTAAATTTGCATCGCATCGAAAATAAGGTTTATCTGTGCAAAAATTTAGAGCAGGGCTGTAACCTAGCTTTGTTAATAGATTGGTAAAACATGTGCCTATAAATAAAGAAAAAAATATTATTATTATTATTATAATTTTTATTTTTATTATTTTATTTACTTTCTGATTGTGAATACTGAAGTGAAAAATTAATAAATAATTTTATGAAAAATATTATTATTAGTGTTGACATATTGATTTTATATTTGAAAAAAAAGAAAATTTTTTTTTTTTTATTTAAAAAAACTTATTGCAATCCACAAAGATTTTTTTAATGATATCTAGATTTTTTTTTATTAAAATATTTGAAAAAAAAAAAATTTAAACAAGTTTTTTAAAATTTTCCCTTTTTTTTTTTTTTTAATGGGAAATTTTAATTTTTTATTTTTTAAAATTTTCATTATTATTCAAAACAATCCAAAAATTGAAACCATGACAAAAAATATTATTTTTATATTATTACATTGAAACACAAATAAAATTGACACAGAAGTTTGAGGATATTATTCAAAAAAATTTCTCTTTCCATAAAAATTCCTTTTATTTTATTTAATGAAAATTATATAATAGTTATTTTATTTATTATTTAAATTATTTAAATTAATAATTTTCTTTTCAAAAATTTTCTTTTGTTTTCTTTTATAAATAAAATAAGTGATCACAACAATAGCAGCTACACCGATACAGCTTACAACGATAGCAACTGGAATTACATAATTTTTGGATTTGTTGTCACAATTTGATTTGAAATCAGGACTAATTATTACTGAAAAGTCAGGATCGATATAGCATGATGTTCTGCAATGTGGAATGTTAATACCAATGGTTATTGATTCGTTTTGATTCGATATTAATGATGTGGTGATTAATGTTGTGTGTCCATCTGATATTGCTCTGTTTATAAATCTACCATATAGAATCTTGTTGTCTTTGTTGATCGATATATAGTTTAATGTTTGATTGTCTAATATTAATGTTGATGTTGATGCTGATTTACTGTTACAATTGTTCGATTTTGTATCTGATACATTTGATATAAATTGTAATTGTAATGTATTGAGTGGACTTTGATAGTTGTAATTGTGAATTGATACTGATACTTTAATCGAACCTTTATCTAATTTGAATTCTAAACCTGCGAATGAATATTGAATATCATTTTCTATTTCTTGAATTGATAATACGATTTGACATTCAGTTTCGTTTAATATTTGTGTGAATGTTACATTTGATCCGTTTTTATCATTTGATGTAATATTCCAATTGTTTTGAAGTGGATATTGTTTAACTGTGTCACTGTTGATATCGAGTTCTAATAATGATGTGATTAATATATTGTATGTTGTTTGATCATTATTAATTGTTGTTGAGCCATCTGGATTAACTGTGCTGTTGGTATTACCATTGTTATTGTTGTTGTTATTTGAAGGTGAACTACAATCGAATCCAGTCCATCCTGATTTACATTCGCAAATACCATTTGATGTATTACAAATACCATGGTTAGTATCGGTACAGTTGTTTAAACATGTTTGTTGTTTTGATTGGTATATAAAAAAGTTGAATGATTTCCATGTGATTCCATTTTGATATACGATTACATCTTTTTTACCTGTACCTGCTCCAATGTTGCATGTGATTGTATTTGATGATATCGTAACTATTTTGCATCCTTGATTACCGATTGTTACTTTTAAATCTTGATGAATATCACCGAACCATCCATTCATTGTTACTAATCCGCCATCTTCGTATGTTGGTGTTATTGATGATACATAATGGATTGGAGTATAACAGTTTTCACCGGTCCAGTCTTTTGGGCATTCACAAATACCAGTATTATAGTTGCATATATTACCATTATATGATTCACAGTTGTCTGGACATGATGTATAGTTGTTGAATACTTCGTTACCATCGTTGTTATCTAAATTTAAATTGAATGTTGTTTGTAATTGATCTACTTTGAGTGTGCCTGATACATTATTCAGTTGATTTGGATATGTTATTAAAGTACATGTGATTTGATAAAATGTTGAATCAGTTACATCACAAGATTTATCACCAATTGTAATTGTTATTTCAGTGATATCGTATGAATAATATAAACCTTTGAATTCCAAAATATGATTATTTGATGTTATATTTGATAATAATGGTGGATATGGATCTGGAGTTAATGTGAAGTTTTGACCTGTACTCCTGAAACTTATTTCGTGAATAATTCTATTTGGAGTATAGGAGTCATATTTTATAAATTTTGAATTGGCTTTTAACATGAAATTAAATGGTATATTTGTTTCAATATCACTTATTGAATATCCAATATTTTGACCGATTAATGATAATACTGGTTCTGTTACTATTTTGTTTTGTTTCCAAAAAGTTTGATTTAAATATTTTAATTTTGGAATAGTTTCTATTTAAAAGTTTTTAAAAAACAAAATGTATAAAAATTAATACCAAAAGTAATAATTTAAATAATATATTTTATAAACTTACTGCATGTTCCTATTGTATCGTAGTTATCAAAAAAATTAAGATCAAAGTTTGATTTAAAATATAAATCGCTAAAATGGCATGTAAAACATTCTGGAATTTTACCTGTCATTAAGTTTCTATAAATATTTAAACGCACAGAGCAATAAGATTCATCAATAGTTCCAGTTATTGAATTTGAGCTTAACTCTAGGTATACTATATTGTTTTTTGAACCATCCCATTTTGGTAAATCACCACCTATTTGATTATAATATAAAGATAACTGATAAATATCAGTATTATCAAATATTTTATAATTTGGAAGTTTTTTTAATGGACCATAATAATATGAACTGAAGTTAATTGTTATTAGTGTTAATTATTTTATTATTGCAATAATAAAATAAATAATACATACAATTGAAAAAGACCATTTGGAAGTTTTGAAAATGGTAATTCACCATTAATATGGAAATTCAGAGTATTTGTAAATGATCTATTAATTATCAAAGATAGTGTTAGTATTTAATAAAATTTAAATTTTCTTATTTTAAATAATATTAACTTACAAACTTTTAAAGAAAGAGTATCCTGTAAATTCAATAAACTCATTTGGTGTTTGAACATTATATTCTATAAGGCTTTAATGTGTGAGATAAATATTTTTATTTTTTATTAAAAATTATAATATATAGTTTTATACTTACATTGTTGGAAAAATATAAAAAATATATGGATCTTTTGAACCTAATAATATCGATAGCGGAACCAGAGGATAAAATAGACCTGTAAAACCTCTTAAATGTATAAGTCCTATATTATTATGAGTTGATAAATTTTTAAAAGAATTGAAATCGAAATCGCTTGTTAAATAATATGAAAATTTATTGGAAATAACATTTTCCATTGATGGGATATTTCTTGTTACAAAATAGGCATCTTTACAAACAAAAGGATCGTTTAAGGTGTATTCTAAATCATTATTTACATATAATCCATAATTCATATTGTTTGATAGTGTAGGATCTGGGTCAATTTTAAAAGTATCTTTTAAGGGTGTTGTAAAAAGTGATAGAGACAAAGGTTCCTCAATTCTTTTTCCTAAAGTTGTCCTGAAACTCTTTGAATTGATTGGGTATTTGAAGCTTATTGATTGTGTTGAAACCATTTCTCTATATTTATATTATTGTTATTGTTATTATTTTTATTTTTTATTATATTAAATTTAATTTATAATTACATGTAATCTAAAGACTCTGTTGCAAAATCAAAAAAGTTATCAGATATATTCCATTTGTAGGTAATCATTGTTTTGAGGTTGGGTCCAATACATCTTACATCGGTATTCTGTATAACATTATTTGTTAACTGAGGACGTGTTGAAAAATCCATTCTAATTATATTTAAATTTGCATCGCATTGAAAATAAGGTGGATATGTGCAAAAATCTTCTGGAGGGTTGTGACCCAGTTTTGTTAATAAATTGGTAAAACATGTACCTATAAATAAAGAAAAATATTATTATTATTATTATTGTTGTTATAATTATTATTTTATTTACTTTCTGATTGTGAATACTGAAGTGAAAAATTAATAAATAATTTTATGAAAAATATTATTATTAGTGTTGACATATTGATTTTATATTTGAAAAAAAGAAATTTTTTTTTTTTTATTGCATTATTGTGATTTCAAAAAATATCTAGATTTTTTTGATGGTCATATTTTATTTTTTTTTTATTTTTGTAATTTTTTGTTATTTTTTAAATGTAAATTGTGAAATTTTTATTTTATTTTAAATATTTGTATACTAAAATATAAAAAAAATTAATTTATTGTATTTTTTATAAAAATAATTAAATTTAATAAAAATCAAAATTTTTTTTTTTTTATCAAAAAAACCCAAGCATTATTATAATATTTTTTGTAAAAGAGTGGGTAGTCTTTTATCTTGAAAACATATAAACAACCAAAACAAACAAACAAATAATAAATAATAAAATACCTTTTAATACGATTTGTGTGATAAAACTATTTTCATCGGCTATCGATTGATGATCTTTATTTATGAATTTTTATGCCTTTTATTTAGGAGAATTATTTTTAACCCAAATTAAAAAATTTTTAAAAAAAATAAAATTTTTTTTTTAAAATTTTATAAACCAATTTTTTTTAAAAACCAATTTTTTTTCTTTTTTTATTATTTATTATATATCTATTTAATTATTATTATAATATAACCTATTTACATATTTCGCAAAAATGAATACCAACAACAGTAATGGTTCATTTACTTTATATTCAACTGAACCAAAATTGGAGAAGAAATTTTAAATAGGACTGTAAAAATATTAAATGAAATTAGTTCGATCAAAAATAGACCATTCACTTGTATGATCATTGATGCTGGATTGTTAGGTAGTATACAGAATATGAAAACGTTATCAAAAAAACAACTATTTTTTTATTATATCGGTTGCCTCCAATAGAACTGGTGATGTTTTCCAGCAGTTTATCAATCAAAATAAACGTAAAACTAATTTTGAAGTTGGTGAAATTAAATATGGTCAAAATGGACAGTGTGCAGCAATAGCATGGCAATGTAAAAAGAATAAAACATTTTATGTCCTAACCAACATTCCCGAGCCAATATTAAAAGAAAAAGAAAATGAACTAAAAAGAGAATCAAACTCAAAAGCCAAAAAAAACCAATATGAAAAGAAGTTTATAACAACACCAAGAGTAAGAACTTATCAAAGAGTTGTTTTCAAAGATTGTTTTTATATATTATTATATAATTGTTGGGTTTCTGTTAATTTATTTTTAACACCAAATGCCAAACCATTATTATTTAGAGAGTTGAGATTGTTTTTATATATTATTATATAATTGTTGGGTTTCTGTTAATTTATTTTTAACACCAAATGCCAAACCATTATTATTTAGAGAGTTTCTTTTATATATTTGTAATAGTCAACTTTTTTCCTCTCCCCCATCAAAAGAGTTACAAGAAATTCAATACATTGTCCAAAATTAATTTCCAATAGAGCTTGTAGAAAAAAATGTTTGTTGTGTCGTTTCAACCCACAACTTTCAGGAAATTTATATTCTGTTAAAAATAATCCAATTGAAACCACATGTCGTTGCCATGGCTTCCATCTTCATTCTTTTTGTAATATTATTTATCACAATCCCTATTACAAATTTAAATTCGATAATTAAAAAAAAAAATAAAAAAAATTTAAATTCGATAATTAAAAAAAAAATTAAAAAAAATTAAAATAAAAATTTGGGTTAAAAGAAATTTTTATGAAACAGGTTGCAAGAAGCTATTGTATTACTTTTTATGGGAAAAGCTTTATAAACTAAAAAACTCAATTATATATATTAATTATTATATAATTAGAATTTTTACAAAATTAAAATGGGCGAAAATTTTTACAAAAAAAAATAATTTTGATATGATTAATCAAACATATGGTTGCAGCAAGTTTTTTTATATTTTTTATTGATAATAAAGAAATTTAATTTCTAACAAATCCATTAAAATTCCTATTATTTTTTTCAATGTAAATTAAATAAATATTTTACTCTTTGCAAAACTAGATTGAAACAATTTAAAAGAAAAAAACAATTTTTTATAATTTATTTAACCATTTTAATTTTTTTTAAAGTTTCAAAACTATAACTTTAGTTTTGGTTCTTTTTTTTATAAAAATAAAAAACACCTGCAAAAATGATACAGCTTAAGATTGAATAAATTGCAATCGTGACATTTCTTTTGTTTTAAAAACTATTATAATTGTTATTTTATTTATTATTTAAATTATTTAAATTAATAATTTTCTTTTCAAAAATTTTCTTTTGTTTTCTTTTATAAATAAAGTAAGTGATCACAACAATTGCAGCTACACTGAAACAGCTTGCAACGATAGCAACTGGAATTACATACTTTTTGGATTTGTTGTTACAGTTTGATTTGAAATCAGGACTAATTATTACTGAAAAGTCAGGATCGATATAGCATGATGTTCTGCAATGTGGAATGTTAATACCAATGGTTATTGATTCGTTTTGATTCGATACTAATGATGTGGTGATTAATGTTGTGTGTCCATCTGATATTGCTCTGTTTATAAATCTACCATATAGAATCTTGTTGTCTTTGTTGATCGATATATAGTTTAATGTTTGATTGTCTAATATTGATGTTGATGTTGATGCTGATTTACTGTTACAATCGTTCGATGTTGTATCTGATACATTTGATATCATTTGTAATTGTAATGTGTTGAGTGGACTTTGATAGTTGTAATTGTGAATTGATACTGATACTTTAATCGAACCTTTATCTAATTTGAATTCTAAACCTGCAAATGAATATTGAATATCATTTTCTATTTCTTGAATTGATAATATGATTTGGCATTCAGTTTCGTTTAATATTTGTGTGAATGTTACATTTGATCCGTTTTTATCATTTGATGTAATATTCCAATTGTTTTGAAGTGGATATTGTTTAACTGTGTCACTGTTGATATCGAGTTCTAATAATGATGTGATTAATATATTGTATGTTGTTTGATCGTTATTAATTGTTGTTGAACCGTCTGGATTAACTGTACTGTTGGTATTACCATTGTTATTATTATTTGAAGGTGAATTACAATCGAATCCAGTCCATCCTGATTTACATTCGCAAATACCATTTGATGTATTACAAATACCATGGTTATTATCGATACAGTTGTTTAAACATGTTTGTTGTTTTGATTGGTATATAAAAAAGTTTAATGATTTCCATGTGATTCCATTTTGATATACGATTACATCTTTTTTACCTGTACCTGCTCCAATGTTGCATGTGATTGTATTTGATGATATCGTAACTATTTTGCATCCTTGATTACCGATTGTTACTTTTAAATTTTGATGAATATCACCAAACCATCCATTCATTGTTACTAATCCGCCATCTTCGTATGTTGGTGTTATTGATGATACATAATGGATTGGAGTATAACAGTTTTCACCGGTCCAGTCTTTTGGGCATTCACAAATACCAGTATTATAGTTGCATATATTACCATTATATGATTCACAGTTGTCTGGACATGATGTATAGTTGTTGAATACTTCGTTACCATCGTTGTTATCTAAATTTAAATTGAATGTTGTTTGTAATTGATCTACTTTGAGTGTGCCTGGTACATTATTCAGTTGATTTGGATATGTTATTAAAGTACATGTGATTTGATAAAATGTTGAATCAGTTACAACACAAGATTTATCACCAATTGTAATTGTTATTTCAGTGATATCGTATGAATAATATAAACCTTTGAATACTAAAATATGATTATTTGATGTTATATTTGATAATAATGGTGGATATGGATCTGGAGTTAATGTAAATTTTTGACCAGTACTCTTGAAACTTAATTCGTGAATAATTCTATTTGGAGTATAGGAACCATATGCAATAAATATTGAATTGGCTTTTAAAATGTAATTAAATGGTATATTTGATTCAATATCACTTATTGAATATCCAATATTTTGACCGATTAATGATAATACTGGTTCTGTTACTATTTTGTTTAGTTTCCAAAAGGTTTGGTTTGAAAATTTTAACTTTGGAATAGTTTCTAAAATTGTAAAATTTTAATAAAAAGAAATATTTATAATATTAATTTAAATAATATATATTATAAACTTACTGCATGTTCCTATTGTATCGTAGTTATCAAATGAATTTTGACTAAAAATAGATTTAAAGGTAGTATCGCTAAAATGGCATGTAAAACATTCTGGAATTTTACCTGTCATTAAATTTTTACTAATAATTAAATACACAGAGCAATAAGATTCATCAATAGTTCCAGTTATTGAATTTGAGCTTAACTCTAAGGTTGTTATATTGTTTTTTGAACCATCCCATTTTGGTAAATCACCAATAATTTGATTAGAATCAAAAGATAACTGATAAATATCTGTATTATCAAATATTTTATAGTTTGGAAGTTTTTTTAATGGCCCAGATATATAATAACTGAAAGTTAATAATTATTAGTGTTTATTCTTTTATATTTGCAATATTAAAAATAATAATACATACAATTGAAAAAGACCATTTGGAAGTTTTGAAAATGGTAATTCACCATTTATATGGAAATTCAGAGTATTGAGAAAATATCTATTAATTATCAAAGATAGTGTGAGTATTAAAATAAATTTTCCTTTTTAAAATAAAATTAACTTACAATATTCTAATAAAAGATTTTCCTGTAAATTCAATAAATTCATTTGGTGTTTGAACATCATATTCTATATTGCTTTAATGGGTGCGATAAATATTAATTAAATGTTATAATTAAAAATTAAAATTTAGTTTTATACTTACATAGTAGGATACATATCTTCACTATTTGGATCTTTTGAACCTAACAATATCGATAGTGGAACCAGTGGATATGTTAAACCTGTGAAACCTCTTAATTGTATAAGTCCTATATTATTATGTGTTGATAAATTTTTGAAAGAATTGAAATCGAAATCACTTGTTAAATAATATGAAATTAAATTATTGGAAATAAAATTTGACATTGATGGGATATTTCTTGTTACAAAATAGGCACTTCCACACACAAAAGGATTTAAAGTGTTTTCTAAATCATTATTTATATATAATCCATAATTCATATTGTTTGATTGTGTTAAATCTGGAAAAATTATTAAAGAATCTTTTAAAGGTGCAGTAAAAAGAGATAGAGACAAAGGTTCTTCAATTCTTTTTCCTAAAGTTGTCCTGAATTTCTTTGAATTGATTGGGTATTTGAAACTTATTGATTGTGGTGAGACCATTTCTCTAATTATTATTATTATTATTATTATTAAAAATATAAATATATATTTCTCTTTATTTTATTTTATATTATTTTATTTTATTTTTATAATTACATGTAATCTAGAGACTCTGTTTCAAATTCAAAAAAGTTATCATCTATATTCCATTTAGAGGTAATCATTGTTTTGAGATTTGGTCCAATACAATCTACATCGGTATTCTGTATAACATTATTTGTTAACTGAGCACGTGTTGAAAAATCCATTGTAATTATATTTAAAGATACATCGCATTGAAAAAAAGGTTTGTCTTGGCAAAAATCTTGTGGAGGGCTGTAACCTAACTTTATTATTAAATTGGAAAAACATGTGCCTATAAATAAATAAAGAATAAAATAATAATATTATTATTATTATTATTTTTATTATTATTATTATTATTATTATTTTTTTATTTACTTTCTGATTGTGAATACTGAAGTGAAAAATTAATAAATAATTTTATGAAAAATATTATTATTAGTTTCGACATACTGAATTAATATTCACCAAAAGAATATTTTTTTTTTTTTGTTTTTTTTTTTTAAAACAAAAATTAAAAAAAAAAAAAATTACTATGATAAACAAATATTCAAAATAAATTCAGCACAATCGGTTTTTTATAAATATCTAGATTTTTTTAATTAAAAAAATTCGTTACATTTTATTTTTTTTTTCCAATATTTTATAATTTTCGGGTACCTTTTTTAAAATGGTATTGTGATATTTTTATGTTATTTTATTTTTTAAATATTTGGATACTAAAATAAAAAGATAAATATTATTGTATTTTTATTTTTAATAAAAATAATTAAATATAAAATAAATTTTAAAAAAATTTTTAAAAAAAATTTTAAAAAAATAAAATTTTTATTTTTAAAATTTTTTTTTGATTTAAAATATCGCAAATGCATCAATTTCAAACTAATGGTTCATTAAAGTTGACCCATTTTATTTTATAATTAAAAGGTAAATCTTAACATTATATTTTATTTAGGTTTATCCGAAATGACCAAAAATTGAAACCTTCAATAAAAATAATAATATTTCATAATTCCACAAAAGACAAATGAAATTGATACAGAATGTTCAGGTGATGTATCAAAACACAATGCAATACTAAAGTTCTGGTTCATAATTTTTAGTAGTCCAATATTCCTACAGCTCTTAAAATAGTAATAAATAAAAATAAAATATAAACAAAAATTATTGAATTCTGCAAAAACTAGATCAAACCAATTTAAAAGAAAAAAAAGGTTTTATTATTTTATTTAGTCATTTTAATTTTTTTTTTAAGTTTAAAAACAATAACTTTAGTTTTGGTACTTTTTTTATAAAAAAAATAAAAAGAACCTGCTAAAATGATAATAGTAGCTACACCGATACAGCTTACAAGAACTGCAATCAGAGTAGTATGGTTTTTGGATTCGTCACAGTTTGATTTTAAATTGGAATTAATCAATACTGAAAAGTCAGGATCAATATAGCATGATGTTCTGCAATGTGGAATGTTAATACCAATGGTTACTGATTCGTTTTGATTCGATATTAATGATGTGGTGATTAATGTTGTGTGTCCATCTGATATTGCTCTGTTTATAAATCTACCATATAGAATCTTGTTGTCTTTGTTGATCGATATATAGTTTAATGTTTGATTGTCTAATATTGATGTTGATGTTGATGCTGATTTACTGTTACAATCATTCGATGTTGTATCTGATACATTTGATATCATTTGTAATTGTAATGTATTGAGTGGACTTTGATAGTTGTAATTGTGAATTGACACTGATACTTTAATTGATCCTTTATCTAATTTGAATTCTAAACCTGCAAATGAATATTGAATATCATTTTCTATTTCTTGAATTGATAATACGATTTGGCATTCAGTTTCGTTTAATATTTGTATGAATGTTACATTTGATCCGTTTTTATCATTTGATGTAACATTCCAATTGTTTTGAAGTGGATATTGTTTAACTGTGTCACTGTTGATATCGAGTTCTAATAATGATGTGATTAATATATTGTATGTTGTTTGATCATTATTAATTGTTGTTGAGCCATCTGGATTAACTGTGCTGTTGGTATTACCATTGTTATTGTTGTTGTTATTTGAAGGTGAACTACAATCGAATCCAGTCCATCCTGATTTACATTCGCAAATACCATTTGATGTATTACAAATACCATGGTTATTATCGATACAGTTGTTTAAACATGTTTGTTGTTTTGATTGGTATACAAAAAAGTTGAATGATTTCCATGTGATTCCATTTTGATTTACGATTACATCTTTTTTACCTGTACCTGCTCCAATGTTGCATGTGATTGTATTTGATGATATTGTATCTATTTTACATTCTTGATTACCGATTGTTATATTCAAATCTTTATGAATATCACCGAACCATCCATTCATTGTTACTAATCCACCATCTTCGTATGTTGGTGTAATTGATGATACATAATGATTTGGAGCAAAACAGTTTTCGCCGGTCCAGTCTTTTGGGCATTCACAAATACCAGTATTATAGTTGCATATATAACCGTTGCAGTTGTCTGGACATGATGTATAGTTGTTGAATACTTCATTACCATCGTTGTTATCTAAATTTAAATTGAATGTTGTTTGTAATTGATCTACTTTGAGTGTGCCTGATACATTATTCAGTTGATTTGGATATGTTGTTAAAGTACATGTGATTTGATAAAATGTTGAATCAGTTACATCACAAGATTTATCACCAATTGTAATTGTTATTTCAGTGATATCGTATGAATAATATAAACCTTTGAATACTAAAATATGATTATTTGATGTTATATTTGATAATAATGGTGGATATGGATCTGGAGTTAATGTAAATTCTTGACCAGTGCTTGTAAATTTTATTTTGTGGATAATTCTATTTGGTTTATAAGAAACAGAATTTATTTTTGAATTGGCTTTTACAAGAACATTAAATTGAATTTGTGGACTTGATACTACATTTCTAGTACTGTACCCTATATTTTGACCCATTAACGACAATGCAGGTATTGTTACCTTTGAGACACCGTTCCAAAAAGTTTGGTTATAGTATTTTAATTTTGGGATAGTTTCTATTGGATAGGATAATAGAAATAATAATTAATATTTGATATTACAGTTGGATTTTTATAGTTTTAAACACTTACTACAAGTTCCAATTGAGTTATAATTATCAAATTCATTTGATTCAAAATTTTTTTGAAAACTTAGGTCATTAAAGTGACATGTAAAACATTCTGGGATTCTACCACTCATTTGATTGTTTCCCACATTTAAAATCAAAGAGCAGTATGATTCATCTATAGTTCCCGTTAAAGAGTTGAAATTCAATTCTAAGTTTGTTATAAAATTATTTGATCCCTCCCATTTTGGTAAACTGCCACTCATTGAGCTTGAAGAAAAAGAAAGTTTGATAATATCGGTATTATCAAATATTTTAAAATCTGGTATCTTTTTTAAACCTAAACTAATAAATGAACTATTTATAATATAAAAATAGTTTTATATTAGTTTTTAGATATAAAATATAATAATTGTTAAAAAAATAAAACTTACAATGTATTAATGCCATTTGGAAGCTTTGAAAATGGAAATTCTCCATTAATATGAAAATTAGAAACACCTGTAAAATATCTGATAATTTAAATAATTTAGTAATTTTATACAAAATGAATTTTAATTAAATTATTTCTAAAAACTTACAAAAAATTTATATTTGTTTTTCCAGAAAAGTCAATAAAATTATTTGGTGCCATAACGTCATATTGTATATCTCTAATAAAAAGAATTTTGGTTAATAAATTGATAAATAAATAATGATTTATATATATTTATAATACATACAATATTGATGGTAATGCATTTTGTGTATTTAATAATATTGATGATGAAGGGAATGGAATAGAACCACCTTTCAAAGTTAATTGTTCAATATTATCGTATGTTGATAAATTATCGAAAGAGTTAATATCGAAATCATTTGATAGATGATAAGTTAAGGGACGACCACGTGAATCAATATTTGCCATTGATGGAATATTTCTTGTTACAAATTCTGCTTGATTTATTATAAAGGGATTGCTTGGTGTATTGCTTAAATCATTATTAATATATAAACTAAAATCTAAAAAATTTGAGGACGAGGTATCTGGTTTAATAGAAAAAGGTGTTTTTAAAGGAATATTTAAATTTGATAATAAAACTGGTTTTTCTACTCTTGATGATAAAATTACTGTAAGTTTTTCTGATTTTATAGGGTATTCAAAACTTATTGATAAAGGTGAAACCATATTTCTAAGGAATAGATTACAAAAAAACAAAATTAATATATATACTATATGATAATTTATATTGGTCAAATTACAATTCCTTTAGATTCTCAGTTTGGAAATTAAAAAAATTATCGGCTAAATTCCATTTGAAGGTCACCAGACTTTGAAAAAAGGGGCCCTTACAATTTACATCACTGTTCTGAATAATTTGATTTGAAGGAGTTGTTATTAAACTATACGATATAATGTTACTGTTTTGATCACATTTAAAAGATGTTAATGATTGGCAATAATCAGTAGGTACAGGTTCGCCCAATTTATTTAATAGTTTGTTAAAACATTCACCTATAAAAATTTATAGTTTGTTTTTTGTTTAATTTTTTTTATATTTTTTTTATTTTATAATTATATTAAAACTTATTTACCTTCTTCTGGTGTATATTGTATGGATAAACCAATTATTAAAGTAAAGAATAATAAAATTAGTATTCCTTTCATAATTCTTAAATTAATGTGAAAAAAAAAAAAAACAATGAAATTTTTTTTTAAATTTTTTTTAAATTTTTTATATTTTTTTATTTTTAAAAATACGTGAAAGGGGAACTGGTTGCCGCATTATTATTAAAAAAATCTTAAACTTAAATCAATCCTGAATAACGAAGTTTTTAACAAAAATAACCAAACAAATTATGTATTGTTTAATTTAATATTGGGAAATAAAACCTATTTTATTTGAAAATTAAATTGAATTTTAAATATTATTGACTTATCATATGAAAGTAAGTTTATACAGTTGAATAGTAACGGTACTATCTAACTAATGGTTAGTAATATTTTTGTAATTTTTCTATTACACTTTGAAATTTAAATAGCAACCGATAATACTGGAAAGATATTTTAAACATTTTTAATATGTGCTGAAATAATAAATTAAATTGAAAAAAAAATTAAAGAATAAATAAAAATATTATTTTTAGCTGTTTTAGAATCCATAGGTTACTATGTTTTTAGAGAAAGGTTCTAACAATAACGAAAATAGTTTTTATCAGTAATTTGGATTACCTATATTTAAGATGAGATCGGTTAGTTTTTATTTCATTGTTTCATTCAAAAAAAGGCTTAAATAATTTCCATATCAATTTTAATAATTATTTGAAATACCTACTAAACTGTTTACATATTATTAATATTTTGTATATACAATGGACATGAAATAGTTTTAAGTCATATATTTGGTACCTTTTCAGGAACTTTATTTTTATCTGCACAAAATTCTAAATTGTATCGTTTTGAAATATTTCATGAAGTTTGAATGTAATCAATTTGATAAATTAAAAAAAAAATTGACAATCATAAACATTAAATTCTGACTTTAATCCCCAAAACATTGCATTAATTCCATCCTTTCAAACACTTGCTTTATAACAGATTCTATTGAAACATTAGCGACATAGGTTCATGAAGAATACCATGGTTATTATCAAATAGTTGGGGTTTGAGTTCATCCATATATTATTTCTCCATTGTTCTACGTTCCAATTTAAATATACAACTGCATATCAAAATCTTTTTTTCTGTTTTGACTATCCAATGGAGGTTTCTTAACTTTTTTTTTATATAATGCTATCTAATTTGAATTCTAAACCTGCAAATGAATATTGAATATCATTTTCTATTTCTTGAATTGATAATACGATTTGACATTCAGTTTCGTTTAATATTTGTGTGAATGTTACATTTGATCCGTTTTTATCATTTGATGTAACATTCCAATTGTTTTGAAGTGGATATTGTTTAACTGTGTCACTGTTGATATCGAGTTCTAATAATGATGTGATTATAATTACATGTAATCTAAAGACTCTGTTGCAAAATCAAAAAAGTTACCAGCTATATTATATTTTATTTACTTTCTGATTGTGAATACTGAAGTGAAAAATTAATAAATAATTTAATAAAAAATATTATTAGTGTTGACATATTGATTTTATATTTAAAAAAAAAAAAAAAATTTCAGGTTTGAATTAATGAAATAATATAAAAAATTTTTTTGAAAAAATATATCTTTTGAAATTTTTTATATTTTTTCATTTTTTTTAAAAATATATGATAGTGGCACTGGTTGCCGCATTATTTTCAAAACTGCAAGTGGAAATTAAAATCTTAAAAAAACCTTATCACCAGTTTTACCAATTATCGTTAGCATATTCACAAAACCTACCATTGAGCCATGTTTTCTTCTCAAAGAATGGAATCATCAAATTCAAGCTATTGTATATTAAACCTTACAGAATATCAAAGATATTTTTTATTTCTTTTTTTTTTTTTAATATTTTTCCAAACACGCTATTTTTTTTTTATATTACAATAAAAAAAAATTAAAAATATTTTTTTTTTATTTTTTTTTATTTTTTTTATTTTTTTTTTTATTTTTTTAATTTTTTTAAATTTGACAAAAATACATTTTTAATATATGTATCATAGTAATAAAAAAAAAAATCTTTATAAATTATGATCAGAGTTAAAATTCCATCTTACTTGATCGAGGAAAATAAAAATAATAATGATATAATAAATAATATTGGTAATAATATTAATAATGGAATCAATAATAATAACATCAACAATAATAATAATAATAACAATAACAATAAAAATAATTTAGACTGTAATTCAATGCCTGCATCAATCGTTTTAACTCATTTTTGCGAAACCCATGGACCCTCTGTTGTATTTACCACTCAAACTGAAAGAATTATAGCACCACCCCCACCACAACAAAAACAAAATATAGATGACAATGAAAATGACGATGATGATGATATTAATAATAGCAACGGTGTAAATAAGAGTAATATAGAGTTTAATAGTAATAATAATTATAGTAGTAGCATAAATAATAGTATAGATATATCAAATTTAAAAATTAATAGCAATAGAAATAGTATACCAAATGAAAATGGTGTAGAAAAGCCATTTAGCGACTATAATTACGAAACTGATGATGAAGATAATAGCTCAACAATGAATAATAGTAACAATGTAAATCATTTAAATAATATAAATATCAATATGAATAATAATTCACCCACTACATTACCAAGATTATTTGAAAATGAAAATGAAGAGTTTAAAACATTTTCAGTAACCATTGCAACTAGCAGTAATAGTGGTGATGGTGATGATACAAATAGCGAATCAAGTTTAAATTCCAATACTACCACTACAACAAACACCACAACCACTACAAGTTCGGTTACAAAACAATGCCCAACATGTTCATCAGTACAACAAGGCCAAGCACTGGTCTCAAAAGACCCAAAAAATAAAAATGTATATTATGTTAGTACACATCAAACTTCAAATCAAAGCTATAGCGTTATTAGAAATGCATGTGTTAGAAGTCTTAGTTGCGAAGCTGTCCAAGGTAGAGAAGGCCCAGTACTCATAAGCAGTAATGATGGTCATTGGTTGTCCTATATGTTTAAAATTAACGATAGTAGAGCTAGAGGTAGCGCAAGATGGTACGGTTTCTTAATCTTAATAAAAGAGGGCTCTTGTTTGTTAAACTATTATAGTTGGCTAATTGGATGTTTCAAATCGATAGCAGAGGAGATTAAAAGAAAAACCAATGTAGTTTTTGAAAGAGAAAGATCACAACAAAGTCTTAGCAGCTCAATGATTTCAAATATCTATAGAAGAGGTACAAGATCAATTCCATTAAAACTACTAACTGAATTAACTGAAGACTCTGTAAGTAATCATTAAAAATAATTGCATAGGATGTTTAAATTAAAGGCTCTATATTAACCATTTATATATTAGTCATTTTTTACTAGATTACATAAAAGCTTTTGCAGTATTTTATCAAATTGTCAAATTAAATATCATCTATTAAAAGGTAATCAAATGATACTACCTGAACAATATAATCACATAGAATTTTTTAAAGAAAATATAAATAATACATATAATAGCGGCAATATAAAAATAAGCGGAGGCTCACCAAGCTTAATTAGTGGTATAAATGGTGGAGGTGGAGGTGTTGTAGGTGGATTTGGTCTAAACTTAAATATGTTAAACGAAACCAATATTTTATTATTAGAGAATATTTTCCCAAAACAAGAAGAGCTAATAACATCATTTGGTCAAATCCATCGTATTATGGGTGAAGATGCATTCTCCATATTGATTTATAATTTAATTATAGGTAATCAAGTAATCATTAGGGGCTCTTCCGAAATCTTAGTTAAATCAATGGTTGACATCATTAAAGAACTATTACCAACAGAGTGTGTTACAGCTTGTGACTATTCAGATACCTTTAAAGAACAATGGGAATGCAATATTTTAGGTCTAAACTCGATAGCAGTAATACCAAGACATATCGATAAAGAAACTACAAGTATTGTTGATATTGAATGTAAGTTTTATTTTTATTTATTGTTTTAAAATAATAATAATAACAAAAAACAATTTATATTTATTTATTATAATCTTTTTTATTTTAGATTATGACAAATCAAAAGAACCTGAAGATATAGACCATCCTAATAGATCAACTATTGAAATTACATGTATAGGTCCAAAACATCCTTCAACATTAGGTTTAGCAATCGAATCAATATATAAACAATATTGCTCAACACCATTAGAAAATATTCAGTTAAAAGCACTTAAAGAAGAATGGATAAAGTAAGTAGACAATAATAACTATTTATACAATATATAGTTTTAACATAATACTAATTATCATTAATTTTACTATTAGTAAATCAAAATCATTTTATTCAATGAAAACAATTATCGAAGATGAAAAAGATAAGAGGTTATTAAGTTTCTTAAATATTATAAATTGTCAATTTGAAAAAGATATGGAAATCCTAATGTTTTGGTGCGCATCATTAAGAAAATGGTTTATGGATAATAAAATAAGATAATTAAATTAATTTGATAAATAAAATATTCATAAATTAATAACCTAATAAACTATTTAATTTTTTTTTTTTTTTTTTTTTTTTTTCTCTAAAAAAACAATATTGTTTTTAAAACTGCAATAATAAACTAAAAACAAAAATAAAATTAACTTTACAAAAATTATTATTATTATATTTTTTTTATTAATAATAGTTGTAATGTTATTATTATTATTAATATATTTTTTAAATTATTTAAAAGTGCATTGTCACTGTTGAATAATACGTGAAAGGGGCACTGGTTGCCACATTATTATTAAAAAAATCTTAAACCTAAATCAATCCTGAATAACTAAGTTTTTAACAAAAGTGACCAAAGAAAATATGTATTGTTTAATTTAATTTTGGGAAATAAAACCTATTTTATTTATAAACTAAATTGAATTTTAAAAATTCTTGACTTATCAATGATTAACCATTTTTTTGATTAATTAAGGTTATTCATATTAAAATAATAATAATTAAGGGTTACAATATTACATTTTGAAAAACAAGATCGAACCAATTTAAAAGAAAAAAAAGGTTTTTTTATAATTTTATTTGGTTATTTTAATTATTTTTTTAAGTTTAAAAACTATTAGTTTAGTTTTGGTACTTTTTTTATAAAATATACCTGTTAAAATGATAATAGTAGCTACACCAATACAGCTTACAAGAACTGCAATCAGAGTTGTATGGTTTTTGGATTCGTCACAGTTTGATTTGAAATTGGAATTAATCAATACTGAAAAGTCAGGATCGATATAGCATGATGTTCTGCAATGTGGAATGTTAATACCAATGGTTACTGATTCGTTTTGACTCGATACTAATGATGTGGTGATTAATGTTGTGTATCCATCTGATATTGCTCTGTTTATAAATCTACCATATAGAATCTTGTTGTCTTTGTTGATCGATATATAGTTTAATGTTTGATTGTCTAATATTGATGTTGATGTTGATGCTGATTTACTGTTACAATCGTTCGATGTTGTATCTGATACATTTGATATCATTTGTAATTGTAATGTATTGAGTGGACTTTGATAGTTGTAATTGTGAATTGATACTGATACTTTAATTGATCCTTTATCTAATTTGAATTCTAAACCTGCAAATGAATATTGAATATCATTTTCTATTTCTTGAATTGATAATACGATTTGACATTCAGTTTCGTTTAATATTTGTGTGAATGTTACATTTGATCCGTTTTTATCATTTGATGTAATATTCCAATTGTTTTGAAGTGGATATTGTTTAACTGTGTCACTGTTGATATCGAGTTCTAATAATGATGTGATTAATATATTGTATGTTGTTTTATCATTATTTATTGATGTTGAGCCGTCTGGATTAACTGTACTGTTGGTATTACCATTGTTATTATTATTTGAAGGTGAACTACAATCGAATCCAGTCCATCCTGATTTACATTCGCAAATACCATTTGATGTATTACAAATACCATGGTTAGTATCGATACAGTTGTTTAAACATGTTTGTTGTTTTGATTGGTATACAAAAAAGTTGAATGATTTCCATGTGATTCCATTTTGATTTACGATTACATCTTTTTTACCTGTACCTGCTCCAATGTTGCATGTGATTGTTTTTGATGATATTGTATCTATTTTGCATTCTTGATTTCCGATTGTTAATTTTAAATCTTTATGAATATCACCGAACCATCCATTCATTGTTACTAATCCGCCATCTTCATATGTTGGTGTAATTGATGATACATAATGATTTGGAGTATAACAATTTTCACCGGTCCAGTCTTTTGGGCATTCACAAATACCAGTATTATAGTTGCATATATTACCATTATATGATTCACAGTTGTCTGGACATGATGTATAGTTGTTGAATACTTCGTTACCATCGTTGTTATCTAAATTTAAATTGAATGTTGTTTGTAATTGATCTACTTTGAGTGTACCTGGAACATTATTCAGTTGATTTGGATATTTTGTTAAAGTACATGTGATTTGAAAGAATGTTGAATCAGTTACATCACAAGATTTATCACCAATTGTAATTGTTATTTCAGTGATATCGTATGAATAATATAAACCTTTGAATACTAAAATATGATTATTTGATGTTATATTTGATAATAATGGTGGATATGGATCTGGAGTTAATGTAAATTTTTGACCAGTACTTGTGAATTTTATATTGTGGATAATTCTATTTGGAGTATAGGAACCATATGCAATAAATATTGAATTGGCTTTTAAAATGTAATTAAATTGTATATTTGATTCAATATCACTTACCCAATATCCAATATTTTGACCGATTAATGATAATACTGGTTCTGTTACTTTTTTGTTTAGTTTCCAAAAAGTTTGATTTAAATATTTTAATTTTGGAATAGTTTCTAAAATTGTAAAATTATAATAAAAAGAAATATATTAGTATTAATAATAAAATTAATTTAAATAATATATTTTATAAACTTACTGCATGTTCCTATTGTATCGTAGTTATCAAATGAATTTTGTTTAAAGTTGAGTTTTATAAAAGGATCGCTAAAATGGCATGTAAAACATTCTGGAATTTTACCTGTCATTGAATTATTAAAAATAAATAAATGCACAGAGCAATAAGATTCATCAATAGTTCCAGTTATTGAATTTGAGCTTAACTCTAGGATTGTTACATTGTTTTTTGAACCATCCCATTTTGGTAAATCACCACCTATTTGATTAGAATAAAAAGATAACGTAATAATATCTGTATTATCAAATATTTTATAATTTGGAAGTTTTTTTAATGGACCATAATAATATGAACTGAAAGTTAATTGTTATTAGTGTTTATTATTTTATAATTGCAATAAAAATAATAATACATACAATTGTAAAAGACCATTTGGTAGTTTTGAAAATGGTAATTCACCATCAATATGGAAATTATAAGTATTGTAAAATGCTCTATTAATTATCAAAGATAAAATTAGTGTTTTTATAATATTAAGTTTCTTATTTAAAATAAAATTAACTTACAATATTTTAAAGAAAGAGTATCCTGTAAATTCAATAAATTCATTTGGTGTTTGAACATCATATCCTATAAAGCTTTAATGGGTGCGAGAAATATTAAATAAATGTTATAATTAAAAATTATTATATTTAGTTTTATACTTACATACCAGGAAATATATTTTCATTAATTGGATCTTTTGAACCCAACAATATCAATAGCGGAACTAGTGGATAAGATACACCTGGGAAACTAGTCAATTGTACCATTCCTACATTATTGTGTGTTGATAAATTTTTGAGAGAGTTGAAATCGAAATCACTTGTTAAATAATATAAAAATATACCATTGGAAATAACATTTGCCATTGATGGGATATTTCTTGTTACAAAATAAGCATTTTGACAAATAAAAGGATCTTCTAAAGTGTTTTCTAAATCATTATTTACATATAATCCATAATTCATATTGTTTGATAGTGATGGATCTGGTTTAATTATAATAGTATCTTTTAAAGGTGTAGTAAAAAGCGATAGAGATAAAGGTTCTTCAATTCTTTTTCCTAAAGTTGTAACGAATTTCTTTGAATTGATTGGGTATTTAAAACTTATTGATAGTGGTGAGTCCATTTCTCTATATTATTATTAATATTTTAATTTTATATAATTTTTTATTTTTATTTTATTTTATTTATAATTACATGTAATCTAGAGACTCTGTTGCAAAATCAAAAAAGTTATCAGCTATATTCCATTTGTAGGTATAAATTGTTTTGAGATTTGGTCCAATACATCTTACATCGGTATTCTGTATAGCATTATTCGTTAACTGAGGAAGTGAAGAAAAATCCATTGTAATTATATTTAAATTTTCGCATTGAAAATAAGGTGGATCTTGGCAAAAATCTTGTGGAGGGCTGTAACCCAACTTTGTTAATAAATTGGAAAAACATATACCTATAAATAAAGAATAAAATATTATTATTATTATTATTGTTATTATTATTATTATTATTATTATTATTGTTGTTATAATTATTATTTTACTTTCTGATTGTGAATACTGAAGTGAAAAATTAATAAATAATTTTATGAAAAATATTATTATTAGTGTTGACATATTGATTTTATTCTTTTAAAAAAAAAAAATTTTTATTATTCCATTCAAACCTGAAATTCTTTTGGGATTTATAATTTCAAAAAAATTAAAAATTTTTTTTATATTTTTTTATTTTTTTTAAAAATACGTGAAAGAGGAACTGGTTGCCGCATTATTATCAAAACTGCAGGTGGAAATTGAAAATTTTTAAAGATTAAAAAAAACGTTATCTTCAGTTTTTAAAAATTATTGTCAGCTTATTAATTTTAAAATTTTTAGAAAAAAATATCTTTTTTAAAAAAAATTATTCATTTTTATTATTAATATCCCAACAGATCCAATGTTTATATTATTATTAAAATAACAGCATAAACATACCTTTATTGAATTTTTTTGCAATTTTTTTTCTTTTTATTTTTTTTAAATTTTTTACTTTTTTAAAATTTTTTTTTTCCTTTCAATAACCTTCATTAAACCTACCATTGAGCCATGTCTTCTTCTCAAAGAATGGAATCATCAAATTCAAACTATTGTATATTTAACCTTACCGAATATCAAAAATATTTTTTATTTCTTTTTTCTAAAAAAACAATTTTGTTTTTAAAACTGCAATAATAAACTAAAAACAAAAATAATAAAAAATAAAGTTAGCTTTACAAAAATTATTATTATATTTTTTTAATATTATTTATTTAATTTTATAATTTATAAGTTTATTAATAATAGTTGTAATGTTATTATTATTAATATATTTTTTAAATAACTTAAAAGTGTATTGTTACTGTTATTATGAATTATTGAATTTGAAGAAGAATAGGTATTTGGTTTTGATTGTCTTGACTGTCTTAGATTTGGCGCATAAATTGACTTTAGGTTCGAATCGTAAACACCATTAATGGTTACAGCATGCACTACTACAGATCTTTCATATGTAACATCGCCCATACAAACATAAGAAGGTATTTCTACATATTCGTTATCTGAAAAATAAGATATCGTTCCATTATCGAAAATTAAACAAGTTTTCTCTTTATATGAAATAGTTGAACATTCATAATTTTTACCTTTAAAACAACCACCCTTTAATGATCCAAAATTTAAAATTGGTCTGTATTCACATGATAATCTTAAATAAAAAATAAAAAATTTAATAAAATGAATCGTAATTTTATAATTTAATCTATGATAAAACTATACATACGTTGAATATTCTGATACTACACAATATTTCTTTTCGTCATAATTAAATTCTGTATCGTATACCAATGTATAGCCTTTAAAACACTTGTTCTTTTCAATTGTAATTATACTGTCATCGTAATCTACAGTTTCCCCAGTTGGATATCCATTAATCATCGCACATTTAGCTTCTTCGGGGTTGCTAGAGTCACATTGAAATAATATATTTAAATATGCAGAATATACACTATGCTCGTAAAATACAAAAAATGACATAATTCTACCTGTACAATTCTTTTCTTCATATCTTCTAATTTGATAATAATTTATTGTTGTTGTATTTAAAGCTTCTACACTATTATTGCTATTATTTATTATTACTGCTAATAAAACAAATAAATATATAAACACATAATTTATTATTTTCATTATTAAAATAAATATTTATTTATTATTTTTTATTTATATATATGGATATTTAAAAACTATAAAAATTTTATTTTAATATTTTTTATTTTTATTATTATTTATTTATTTATTTATTTATTATTTATATTTTATTAAATGAATAGTTTTTTTATAAATTTATTATTATTACTATTATTATTATATGATAAAGTTGGATGTTCTATTATAAAAAAAAATATTAATAAAATACAAGATTCAATTAAAATAAATAAAAGAAAATAGAATTTTTAAAAAAAAAAATTTCAATTTATTAAATACTATTATTATTATTATTATTATTATTAATATCTATTTATATTATGGTTTAAATAAAAAAAAATAAAAAAATGAATTATTATTATTTAATTTAAAAAAAATAAAAAAATGAATTAATTAAAATAAATAAAAAAAAAAATAAAAAAAAAAAAAAAAAAGTTTTTGATGTGTGTGTGTTTATGTA
>NW_003519730.1:0-30091 GCF_000190715.1 Dictyostelium purpureum | reverse complement strand
ATCTAAACTTTTATAGTAATTTGAAATTATTTTAAATTTTTTTTATTTTTTTTATTATTTTATTTTTTATTAATTTTTTTTTTTTTAAAAAATTAATTTCAAATTAAATAAAATTGAAATATAAAATTTGGTATTTTAATTAAATTTAATACAATTAGTAATAAAATAAATACATAGCTTTAATAATTTAATTATATTTAATAATAAAACTCAAATAAATAAAATTTTTAATCTCTTTAATAATAAAATGAAAATAAATTGTCAACTCCCAAATCATACAAACGAAGAATTTGATTTTGATAATATAGATTTAGAACATACTTCACTTGTTGATCTAAAAACAAGAATATATGATAGAACTGGTACTCCAATTGAAAATCAAGTTGTAGGTATATTTTTTGTGTAATTAAAAAAAAAAAAAAAAAAAAAAAAAACTAATTCAATTTTTTATAATTAGATTGAAATCGACAATAAAAGATTACCATGTAGATATGATAAAAAATCATTATCGAAACTTCATATTAATGAATCCTCAAACTTAAGAGTCGTTTATGTTTTAGATGGAGGTTGTGATTGTAATTTTTCAATTTTGTTTTTTTTTTATTACTTTTAATTTTTTAAGTTACTAATTAAAATTTTATTATTACTCTTTTGATTTAGGTTGTGGTTGTGGATGTGACCTATGTGGTAAATATAAAAATAAAAAAAAATAAAAAAATAAAAAAAAAAAAGAAAAAAAATATTAACCTATTTTTTTTTTTTATTAAATAGGTTGCGGTGGTTCATGTAGATGTTCAATTCAATAAAAAGGATTATTTTTAATATATAATTTACATTAGAAATAAAAATTAAATTAAATAAAATAAAATAAAATAAAAAAAAAAAAAAAAAGATAAAAAAAAAAAAGATAATTTTTTTTTTTTTTAAAAAACAATAAAACCTAAAAATATAAAATTATTATTACAATATATTTATTTATTTTAAAATAAATAAAATATACCCTTTATTTAGAAATATATTTTAATTTTTTTATTTTATTTTTTTTTTATTTTTTTTTTATTTTTATTTTATTTTTTTTTCAAATTTAAAATTTTTAAATTCATTTTTTTAATTTTCTTATTTATTTTAATAATAAGGAATAAAGATAACGAAAGCGATCAAAATAATGACGATGAATTATTAAGCAATATATTTAATAATACATCATTTGTAAATGATAGAAGTTCAAATTTTAAAAAAGAGGAAACTTTAATGAAAAGGCAATTACAATATAAATCATTAAAGTCAAATGAACACGAAAAGAGAATTCAATATTTTTTAGATAGGCAAAAAGAAAAAAGAAGAAGTTTATTAGTACATGTTAGAAATTTAATATCTCTACCATCTTTACAACAACATAATTATCAACAAGAAAATGAAGAAAATAAAGAAATAAATGGTAGTAGTAGCGATATCTTAATGGAAGATGAAGAAGGTAATAATATTGAAGATAATAGTATAGATAATAGTATAGATAATAGTATAGATAATAGTATAGATAATATAAATAACAATCAAGATGAAATTATAAAATCATCATTAAAAAAAGAAAATAAAAATAAAAAAAAGAACAAGTTTAAAGAAATTAGTAGAAAACAAAAGGAAGAAAAGAAAAATAAGCAAGTATTATTATATTCAAATCATTTAATGCTGGCTGAAGGTATGACATTTATTCCAAATAATTTGGAGAGAGAATGGTATTGTGTTCCTGTCCCCTTAGGTTATAGATGTCTAGTTATTTCTCAAAATGATACCACAGTTGTAAGATGTGAGAATGGTGAAATTCTTTTTCAATTTAGAAGCCTTTTACCTTTTGGAAGCGAAAAATCGAGAGAACATGCAAACCCCGCCAATCAATATTGTATTTTAGATTGTATTTACGAAGAAGCAACTGGCACATTTTATATTTTAGATATCTTGGCATGGAAAGGTTATATTTTATACGATTGCGAAACCGAGTTTAGGTTCTTTTGGAGAGACTCTAAAATTTCTGAAAATATTGCCATCACAAAATATTCATCATTAAACAGTAATTACAGATTTATAGCTCCACCATATTTTACTTCAAACAATGATTCATTTGAACAAATCAAATTTGACAAATTATTAAAACAACAACAAGGAGAAGAAGATAAAGAAATGGAAAAAGAGGAGGAGCAACATACTCATCAAATTTTAGAATATAATTCAGAGTTTTTATTGTTTTATCATAAAAACTCGCATTATGAATTTGGTACAACCCCTTTATTTTGTTCATTATCAATAGATTATATAGATATGTTAATTCAACACCTCAACTATAAAAACGAATTAAAAGAAAAAGAATTTGATGATGAAGAAGATGAAGAAGATTAATAAAGAAAATGTAAATAAATCTTTTTCTTTTTTTTTATAGTATCATATCAAATAAATAACATCTTTATTTCTTTTTTTAAATAAATAATTTATTATTCTCTGTAATTTTTATTTTATTTTTATTTTTATCTATTATTATTTTTAATTTACAAATGTTTTATGGTATATTTTAATTTGTTTTATTATTATTTTTTTCCTGTGTATGAAACGATCATATAAATTAAGAAAAATACAAATACTGAAAAGAAAATTAACATTATCATATGACCACTTGTTGCTGTTTTTGATAAATCTGAAAGTTTTTTCATTGTATTTGAGAGTAATGCTTGAGCACCTGACATATCTGTATCTAAACTATCTAAAAGTGAATTACTTTCTTGTACTTGTGATTCTATATCTAAAACAACCTTTATATATAATAAAAAGAAAAGTGTTAATAAGTTATTAAAAAAAAAAAATCGTCGTTTGTTTTTAAAATGAAAATAATTACCCTATTTAAAATTTTCACTTTTTGATTCATAGTTTCAATAGATTGATCATTTTGTTGTAAAAAAAGCTGTTCTGAATTTATTTTACCACTGTCATTATTATTATATCCATTTAAACTATTTTTAAAATTTTCTTCTTCTTCATATCCTAAAATATTTCTATTTTTAACACTAAAATTTTTTTATTTTTTTATTAGAACATAAATTTATTTGCTAAATTGTTTTAAATATTAAATATTTACTTTCTATCCATTGATTTATTATCTCTTTTCATTTCAATGTAATATCAATACAATAAAAAACTAAAATAAATAAAATAATTTAAAAAATAAAAAATTAAAAAAATTATTTTAAATTTAAAAAAAAAAAAAAAAAAATAAATAATTAAAATTTTTTTTTTTTTTTTTTTTTTTAATAATTTGTTCATATAGGTGGCATTGCATATGTATAATTATAATTTAATTTATTCAAAGATAGCTCTTTTTTTATTTGGAATAAATGTTTGTTAATAATATGTATAATTAAATTTATAAAAAAAAAAAAAAAAAAAAAAAAAAAAAAAAAAACTTTTAGAGTGTTATGTTTTTAAATAAATATTTTTATATTAAATTTATTTTTTAAAATTTTTATTCAATATTTTTATTATGTGTTACTGAAGAATTGGTTGTTTCATTTGCAGTAGTCGGGGTATTTGAAATTGAAGAGCAATTTTCGGAAAGTTTAGAGGAATTTTTAGATTTACCAACTTTATATTTACCATTTTTATGTCTTTTAATGCCATCTTTGCTACTATGATTATTATTATTATTTTGATCATTTGGATTAAAACAATACATTATACTAACTACTGGAATTACCTCGGTGATAATTAAACCAATGAAGCTAAAAGTCATAGATGATATATTAGTAACCAACACTATAACAAATATACAATGTAGTAAGAAACCAATTGAACATATAGCGGACAATATAAAGATCTTTTTCTGGTGTTTAGTATTTGAGAGGTTTTTTTTACCTGTCGATATCGTTTTATATAGACTTCTGCCTAAATAAATAAATGCAGCCGAAATAACCAAACTAAGACCTGCTTGTACAATAGCATACGCTAAGCTAATCGCTTTTTGTGAAGGTGAAGCTTCATTCGCAATGACAATACGACCAGCACAATCATTTGTTGGAGATGATGGAGTGTATTGGAATACCAATACAATGGCAATAAAGAATAAATATAATATTATATTAACAGTGATAACAATTGTATACAATTTTTTTGCAACACCAGATCCACTATTATTTCTTAAAACTAAAAATACGATTGTGTACCATAAAATAATTAATGAACTAAATGCTGTAAAATAAATAAAAGTGGGTAAAACTACTAAAATATAATCTAATACTGGGTTATCTTGAAGTTTACCTAGTAGTAAAAAATAAATAATAATATTAGTGCGCGTTTTTATTTTTTTTTTCAAAATATAAATTTAAATATTTACCATTAACTAATAAAAAGAAATATATTGTTCTAATTAAAATAAATAGTGTTACAATTATAATTAATGATTGAATTAATTGGAATTGGATTATAATTTTTTTGAAATAAAATATGATTATAGTTATAATTTCGTATAAACCAAATAAAGAAACCAATAAAAATATTACAGCTAAAATATACATCATAGCCTTAGTTTCTTTATCGAAAAGCTCTTTAGTTTTAGTTTTCCAATCTTTTTCATTTATACGAGAAATTAAAAAGTAAGTTGGATCACCTTTTGGAACATTAGAGACCATTAAACAGATATAAATACTATCGGTACTATTAATATGGCCACTTGGTAATTCTAATGGTGATGTTTGATTATTAATTTGAAGAGCAACATCTAATACTGGGAAATCACCATCACTACTTCCCAATATTGATTTAATAAAACAAATCTCCACATCGTTAATACCTTCACTCGAGTGAATCATTATACCATCGCTCATCAAATAACCAATAATAGCATTTTTTATATTTGAAAGAGCAAAACTTGGTGGTTTTTTATAAGATACAAAATTTGATGCTAGAGATTCTGGAATTGATGATGTATACCCTTGTTTACTAACATGAGATAAAGTTATGGTTTGGCATGTTTGATTAATTGCATTTTCATCAAATAAAACTTTACCAAAACCAAATATGACATCGGTTATCAATCCTGTGCATACTTTTGTTTGAACAATTAAAGGTGCAACTGATGATTGAAAACATTGTGAGACATTACCTTGAGATATATCATTGTTTTCATTACAACTGCAAATTATTTGTTCGATTGATAACTGAGATCTTTCATTTCTACAAATGGATTCGGTACGATAAAACTCTGCTATTTGATATTCGACAGTTTTTTCAATAGATTTATAAAATAATTGGTAATTAAATGTATTTGGATTGATTTTATTTGAAATATATTGGTTATTGATCCATTTTGGTTTAACGTAAATACCTGGCTTCCATGTACCAGCAGTCCAATTATACTTTTGAACCCATTCATTAAAAGACTCATCACATCCATAACACATTTCTTTGTTCATTTCATTAAATTTAAAATTAAATGGTAATGCAGCTGAATTTGAGTCTAACATAGTGCTGCAACCATACTTTGAAATACATTCCTCTTTTGTTAATGCTGGAGTCCACCATTTAGAACCAACATTTGCTTCACACACCGCTTTTGTAAAATGTGCTGGAGTATAATAGTAACAACCTTCTGGTGAATCATTTTCATCATAATTGCATTGAACAGATTTTATAAGGTTTGAGTGTTTACGAATACATTTACCCATACCACTGGGATAAAATGGATTAGAATCTGGTGAAAAGAAATATTTATCAGAACATTCACCCGCTATAGACTCACATTGAGCTTTGTTACATTTGCTAGAGTACTTTGAAGTGCAAACCAATGGAAAATAAGAATTCCCACCACACTCTCCAACTGATTTTGAGCCGCAATCTATCCAATCAAATTTATTATTTTCGCAAGTTTCTTGGTCAAGTGTAAGTAAGCAGATACCATAGTAATTTGAGCCTAAAAATTTACCATTTTTATTTAAGCATATTTCGTTCGGATCTTTTGTGAAACACCCAGAATCAACACCATCGAAAATAGAGGTGCATGAAATATCACCACAATTATTATGTGAACACTCTCCATAATTTTCAGTGCATTCTTTTTCAGTTTTTCCAGTTAAAATTGCACCATTGGGTAATAAACATATTGAACTATGAGTTTCGCATTCGCTTTGGTTGGCAACACTATTTAAATTATGACACTGAGTAAGATTTTCATCAGTGCAATAACCACAAAAAGAAGCTTGTTCCGCATAACATTGGGTTTTACATTGAAAAGAATCGGTGCAGGGTAAACTTTTACAAAAACCATAATTGTCACAAGTGTCGCTTCGAGTTATTTCAAAAGGCATTTCGGTTAAAACATCAAAACAAATATCATGTATGAGTATACATGTTGAATCTAGACAACCATAGTTTTTATTGCATCTATCTATGTAGGCGGGTGAAGAATATGAGTACGTTGAACGATCCATAATTGATTTACTACCAATACAATCTGAGGATAAATGATTATTATATAAAGTATTGATTGTATCACTATTAAATGATGTTGAATTTGTAAGATAAAAAAGAGATGAAATTGATAATTTTTCTAAAACACATTTAATGTAACTTTTATCTATACTTTCGAAATCGGCTATACATTCTCTAGTATACAAATTACATTTCTTTATTTTACCATAATCTTTGCAATCCGAATCTTTTGAACAAATAGGCGAGATTAATACTTCCTTACATTCTCTCATTATATTTGTTGTTGATAGACCAAGTTTGGAAAGTGAAAAGTCTGAAACACTGCATCCATCAACAATCGATAGAGTCATTTGATATTCGTTTAAAACAGATTTTGTACATTCAGCACTAAAACATTCATCACTGATCAAATCGTTATTGTAATCAATAGTCTTTAAAACTGTGGCATTAATTGGGGAAGGATTACAGCATTGATAATATGATAGAGCTGGGTTACAACATGGGTTGGTGGCAAACTCTGGATCGCTCGTTGAATGTAAACAATTTTTAACCAATAACTCTTCTGTTTGAAGTTTTTTAATAAAGTAGCTGTTAACCTTGTCTCTGCACTTCATCCATAATTCAGTTGATTGTAAATAATCTAGATTGAATCTTAAATTTATTGATTCACTAATATCACTTGTTCCTAATAATTTTTTTTTGATATCATTTATATATCCAATAATTAATTTAAATTCATTAACATCACATTCTAAACTTGAATAAATTTGATCAAATTTTATACCTAATTGAATAAGCTAAAAAAAAAAAAAAATTAATAAATTGTAAAAAAAAAAAAAAAATTTGGCACAACACAATAAAAAAAAAATTACCTTTCCATCTTTGTTGTATAAAGTCGAGTCTAAAATCAAAGTTGAATTTTTAATTATTTCGAAATCTTGATATTTAAAATAAAAATTAATATTTTTTTTTGAAAGTATAAATGAAAACTGATAAGAGTTTGGTTTAAACTCATTTAAAGCAGGTACTTGTAATTTAATTGATTTATATACATCACCAACAACAATACTGGATGGTGTCCAAATAGGATTTAATGATTTTGATGGGTATAATGGTGAGAATGCTGTTTTTGTTGGATCTGATGAAATAGCTGGGGTAAAATATGTAACACCATTTGGTAAAACTAATTTTGATGAACCTTTCATAACTAAATAGCCTGATTGAGGAGAAAGTTCTGAAAATCGACGTAGATATTTATTACCTTGGTTCTGAACAGTAAAAATATATGAAGGTGAATTTGATGGAACCACAGTAATATAAATTCTTAATGGGTGGGTACTATTTATTGGTTCTAAATATAACATTAAATCATTATCGCCTGAAAAAAAAAATAAAAAGAAATTTACAATATTATTAATAAAATAATTTGGGTATTATGTTTTTTATGTATTATATACCTTCGTCCATTGATCTCCAATCACAATTCTCCGATGTTGGGAACCTGTTACTTGAATTTTTAGATATATATAAAACTAAATGAGGAGTTGTGTGTAAAGCTGGGGCATTAAAATAATAAAAGTCTGGAGAAAAAATATCTATAAAATAATTTTTAATACCACTTGATATAGAAATATAGCCTAAATCTAAACAAAAGATTGTTCCTACCCCTGGGTGTTCCTCATGGTTGTAACACCTGTAACCTGGGTCCAATATATTATTATCGATTTCTATTGAATATAAAATTAAAGAAAAATTATATGTTTCTGAAAGTGGAGTTATATCAAAAAAGTAGGTATTAAATGTCCAAGTATCTTAAAAAAAAAATTAGTAATTATATAAAGGGGAAAAAAAAAATATTTTTAAAATATAATTTTAATATTTACTTAAACTAATGTAATTTAAATCTAATGGGCAAAATTGTAAAAGCATATTTTTTTGTCCAGAAACAGTTCTTAAATTTTGATAACCACCACTTTTAACTGTACCATAACCATCATGTGAATTAATTTTCAATGATAGACCCATACAAACTTTTTCTTTTGATTTATATCTAAATTGAGTAGGTTTATTGATTGAAAAATTATAAACATAATTCGTTTTATCAAGTACCTCCCAATCACCTGTACAAATATCTTGATAGTTTACACAGTTAACACAATTAGTACCAATTTGTTTGGGGCAATTATCCTTATCTGTATAATCGCATGAACAATCATTTAATAGAGTTTGGTTAATTTCATATGGACAACTATACTTTGGGCATGATACCCAATCATAATAATATAATTCATCTGATAACTCTATATCGCCAATTGCATAATTATATTCAACACCCAATGTATTTATACTATTCTTTTCGACAATATTAGATTTTAACACGGTTGTTCCTAATTTATAAATAAAAAAAATTTCTTTTAGAATCACCACAATTTTTTTTTTAAAATTTAAATAATAATTTTAAAATACCTTTAATAACCAAAAAATTAAAAAAGATAAAAAACAATATTATAAGAAATTTCATTGTTTTTATTTATTCATATTGTGCGATAAAATATATACAGAAATTGGAATAAAAAAATATAAAAAAAATATTGTTGTTTTAAAAAAAAAATAAAAAATAAAGTTTTAAAATATTTATTTGGGTTTAAAAAAAAACGGTTTTTTTAAAAAAATTTCCTATATTTTTTACATTTAATGGGGATATTTATCAAATTTGATTTTTTCTTTGAATTTATAAAAACTAGTTGTTTTTTTTATCCATATGAATTTTTTTTATTTCTTTTTTATTTTTCTATTTTTTTTTCTTTTTTATTTTTCATTTTTCCTATTCTAAATATTTTGTGGAAAGTTTCTATTTATTGTAATACTGTAGTTATATTTGGAGCAATCATTTCCATACCAATGCTTGTAACAACTACAAGTTCCATTGTTGCACCATCCATTTTCTAAACAATTATTTAAACATAGCTTTGGGTTATAATAAAACATATCTCTTCCTGTGAATATTAGTTGATTATTTATTTTGTTGTATATATTGATATCATGGTACCCTTCCCCTGGTAATATTTTCCCTCCTATAATATCATATGAATCAAATGTAATATTTGCTTTATTGCTTCCAATATATACTATTAATGCTTCTGGATTTAAACCAAAGAAACCATTTGCATAAAAGTAACCTAAAAAAAAAAAAAATTAATTATTTATTACCTTTATATATAAAAAATATTACTTACCACCAAAATGAGAAACATCGGGAACTGATGAAATATTAAGAGGCTTTAGTTGATCACAATTTTCTCCAACCCATCCTTCGAAACAATTAATACATGAAAGAGAGTTACCATTTATACAAGTGGAGCCGTTAACATAAGGAGTATAATAGTTTTTAGCATACCATGATTTGTTATTAGTAACTAAATTTACATCATATCTTTTATTGTTATTTAGTGTACCTATAAAACATATAATTTGATATTTATTATTATATTGAACTTTACAAAATTCATTACCAATTGTAATGGTAATATTTTTATAATGTTCAAACTCCCCATAAAATGATACATCACCTCCACTACTAATTGCTGGGAGGTAACTTGAAACAATTGGTTTCTTTATTAAATAATTACTACATAAACAAACATATATAAAACAAATAAATATAAATATAATTTTCATTTTTTATTGGTATAATAGAAAAAAAAAAAGAAAAAAAAAATAAAACTTTTTAATTAAAAAAACAAAAAAAAAAAACACACAATTGGGGGTAAAAATAAACACACACAAATTTCAAATTTAGGTTTTTGTGATCATCATTTTTAAAAATTGTAAATTAAAAAAAAAAAAAAAAAAAGTAAAATCTTTTTAAAAATTAAGAGTTGTTATTTTTATTTATTTTTTTTAAACTGATTGAGCACTATATCCATAGTATTTGTCAATATTTGTATATGGGTTCTTTACAGTTATAATATTTGAATTTTGAATATCTATAAAACTATTGAATATTATATTATTGTTTTTATTATAATTTGATAAATTACTTTTTGAATATAAAATATTTTTGATTGAATCTAGAAAAAAAAAATTAGTTTTTATTTTTTAATTATAAAAATTGATAAATATATATTTACTTAATAATGACATTTTAAATTTAAGTGGTTTTATTTGATTAATGAAGTTGATGATTTATAAATCAAAAAAAAAAAAAATAGTATTTATACTTTTTTTTTTTTTATTTTTTTTTTTATTTAAAAAAAACAATTTTCAAAATAAGTAATTTATTTTTTTTACAAATTCATTTAAAAAGTTTACAAATTTGTAATTTAGATATTAGATCAAATTTATTAAAATTTTTATGAATTATAATTCTTTGGTTTTTTTTAAAGAATTTATAAATGTGAAATCTACAAAAGATTTAATTCTAAACAAAAAAAAAATTTTTTATAAAAAAGATTAGAGTGGAAAATAATAATAGTATTTCATTGTAAATAATAATATTGGAAATATAGAAGCTTATATGACAATATACATCTATTTTTACAGTCAAATATAGAAATTGACAATAATAAAAAACGAGTTTAGAACAAAAATCTTTTTTTACCACTAACCAAAGAGAGTAATTTCGACAATTTAATAAAAATAGAAATTTTAAAATTATAATTTAAAAAATTATTGAAAAATAATAACATTACAGTTATCAGTACATTATTGTAATTTAATTATTTTATTTTTTTTTATATTTTTTAGTATTTTGAAATTGATAAATAACCCACACCACTCACACATCTATATGTTATTTAACAAATATTTTTAATTACACACAACACAGATAAATATAAAAAATTAAAAAAAAAAAATTAAAAAAAAGATAATATTAATAATAACTTTAGGATATAATATTGATTGATCATAGTAAATTTAAATTAAAACTATTAGATATAAACATTATTGTTTTTATTTATTTGATTTTTTATGAAATTTTTTTAATAAATACATATTTTATTATTTAATTATTTATTATTTGAAATTTTAATAATTTTTAAATTGTTATTATTTATTTATTTAAATAAATCATCATCATCAGCTGATGTTGTAATATCAAATAGTGATGAGGTGAATTTTGATTTTGATGAATTTGGAGAGTTTGAAGAGGAAGAATTTGATTTACCTTTTAATAATTGTTCTTTTTTCTTTTGATATTCTGATAAAAAGAAATCATCATCTTTATTTGAGACATCTGGTTTTTGTTGATTTTTTGATGGTGATGGTTCATCTTTTTCTTTTTCTTCTTGTTTTTGTTGTTGTTTTTGCTTTTCCAACTCTGCTAATTTCTTTTCTCTTTCTCTTTCTTTTTCCTTTTGTTGTTTTTCTTTTTCTAATCTTTCTTTTTCTAATCTTTCTTTTTCTTCTTTTTCTTTTTCTTTTTGTAGATGTTGTTTATGTTGATCTTTTCTTTTTCTTTTTGATGTTGTTGTTGTTGTTGTTCCTTTCTTTCTTTTTCTTTTTGTAGTTCTTCTCTTTCTTTTTTTTCTTTTTCTAATTTTTCTTTACGTTCTTTTTCCCTCTGTTGTTCTTTTCTTGGATCGTCTTTATATCATCATCTGAATCGTCATCAGTTTCACACACTACTAGTATGGCGCGATTTCTTTAAATTAAATTGATGTTGTGGTTTTAATTTTCCAAAACCTTCACTATAATTACCTTTTGAAAGGAATTGTTTTTTGAAACAAGGTTTACAGAAGGTTTGAGACTCCATTGAGGCATAATTACCAAGTTTAACGGAATTATTACAAACACTGCATCTAAAACAAGCTTTATGATAAATTCTACCTTCGGTTGAAAGACGTTCAGCTTGATAAACAAGTTTACTACATACTACACATCTTTCTGGACCATTTGATTTTGGTTCTTCATCTTTAGAGGCACTACTATTACCACTGCTTTTATTGTTACCAGCTCCGCCTACAGCTTTTTTAAATGGATTTACTTTGTTATTTGTTTCAGATTCGCTACTTGTTGAATCAATGTCACTAGTTGGTGTGGCTGAACGTTTTGAAATTGCTGATGGTTTAGATTTTGGTGGTGGTAATTCACTTTCAGAATCTGATTTATCGGAAGCAGAAACAGTTAATGGCGATTTGGATCTATCAGATGCTGCAGGTTTTGAAGACTTCTTTTTAACATATACCTGCTCATCTTCATTTTTAATTTGTTTAATATCACTTTTAATGTACTTTTCGGTAATACCAGCTCTGCCTGTTAAACTTAATGGAGTAACTGAAAGTGGTCCCTTATTATAAGCAATACTTTCACCACCACCTTTGCCTACATTTCCTTTCTTTTCAGTACCTTGATAGAACACCTTAGCATTTTCTTTGATACCCTTAAAATTTTCAGTTCTACTTGTATCATCAGGTGATGTACCTTTACCATAATTAGCACCGGATGCAGCTTTTAATTTAGCATGAACAATTTCTTCAGAGATTTCATCAATTGACATAACTTGGAATTGAGCATGATTATATTTAAAGAATCTATCAACATGTGGTTTATGCATATTTGCTTTGGCTTTGGCGATACCACTAAGTGAGTCTGGTACATATGTGATGAAAACGAACTTGGCTCTATCTGAATCACCATAAACAGTACGTAAATAACCATACATAACTTCTTCTTTAAGATTCTTAATCATTTCCTTTAAACCACCTGAGCCAGTGCCATAAAGCTGAAGGGTTTTCTTATAACTACCATAACCTAAAAGCATCCAATTGGTTTCAGTATCATCATCTCTAATATCACACCAAGCATCTCTTAGTGTTGAGTCTGATAAATCACATTCAACGTCTGGATTTTCTTGTAAATCTGATTTACTTAATGGCTTTTTAGTATTTGATGATTTATTAGCTGATTCAGTATCTTTAATTGATTCTTTAGCTTGTTCTTCTTCTTTTGGTTTTGATGGAATAGTTGGTAAAGAGCCACCTCCTCTAGCTTTTTTAATTGGTTCTTCTTTTTCTTCACGTTTATCTTCTTTTTCTTTTCTTTGTCTTTCTTTTTCTCTTTCAATTTCAGCTTTTCTTTGTTTCTCTTTTTCAATTTGTTGTTGTCTATGTCTTTCTTGCTCCTCTTCTTTTTGTTCACGGTCTCTTCTTTCTCGATCTTCTTTTTGTTTTCTTTCTTTTTCTTCACGATCTTTTCTTTCACGGTCACGTTCTTTTCTATCAAGCTCTTCACGATCTTTTCTTTCACGGTCACGTTCTTTTCTATCAAGCTCCTCACGCTCTTTTCTTTCTTTTTCTTCAATTTCTCTTTCATGAACTTTTCTATCACGTTCTTCACGTTCCTTTTTATCACGATCTTCACGGTCTCTTCTTTCACGTTCACGATCTTGTTTATCACGTTCTTCACGATCTTTTCTTTCTTGAAGATCTTTTCTTTCTTTTTTTTCAATTTCTCTTTCGCGATCTCTTCTTTCACGATCACGTCTTTCTTGTTCTTTTCTATCATTTTCTTCACGTTCTCTTTCACGTTCCAATTTTTCTTTTTGTTCACGGTCACGTTGTTCTCTTTGTTTACGTTCATTCATTTCCTTTTCTTGTCTTTCGAGTTCAAGTTGTTCCCTTTCTCTTTCTTTTCTATCACGTTCTTCGCGTTCTTCACGGTCACGTTGTTCTCTTTGTTTACGGTCATTCTCTTCGGATGCTAATCTTTGACGTTCTTTTTCTTCGAATTCAATCTTTTCATGTTCAAGTTTTCTATTAAAATCTGCAATTTCTTGTTTCTTTTTGGCCAATTCGATTTCTTTTTGTTGCTCTAATTTTTCTCTTTCATCTTCAATCTTTTTTTTCTCTAATTCCCATTGTTGTTCTAATTGTTTGGTTTTTTCTTTTTCTTGTTGAATTAATTGTTGTGCTTCTTGTTGACGTTGTTTTTCAGCTTGTAAAATATTTTGAATTTCTTTTTCACGTTCCAATTCTAATTGATGGTGCTTTTCTTTTTCATGCTCTAGATCCAATTGGTATTGTTGTTCTTTCTTTTTCCAGTCTTGTTCTTCTAATTCCTTTCTTCTCTTTTCTTCCAATAGTCTTTGCTCTTCTTTTTGTTTATTTATGAGCTCCTGTTCTTTTAATTCTCTTTCTCTTTGAATTTTTAAATTGGCTTGTTCTTCCTTTTGTTGTTCAATTAATTTTTCAGCTTCTTTTTGTTTTCTTAAAAGTTCATCAATTTCTTTTTGACGTTCGATTTCTCTTTCACGTAAACGGTCTTCATACTCTTTCTTTCTTTGAATATTTTCAAGCTTTAATTGTTCGATTTGATATCTCTCCTCATTTTCTCTTTTTTGAATTTCCAAATTTTCAAGATCTTCTTGTTCCTTTAATAAATGCTCTCTTTGTTGTTTTAATTTAATTTCATTTTCTTCCATTTCTTTTAATTTTTGTTTTCGATTTGATTCTAATTTTAATAAAAGTTCATCATTTTCACGTACCAAATCGTTTGATTGTTGTTGTTGTTGTTGACCATTTGTAACTGTAATATTTTTATCTTGTAATAAAATATTGATTTGATTTGATAATTGATCTCTTTCGAGTTTGGCATCTTTAAGTGAGTTGAAAATAGTGGATTTTAAGGTTTCTAAATATTTACGATCCTCTTCTCTTAAAAGACGTTCTTGTCTAAGGAAATCTTTTTGCTCTTGATAAAGTGAATCAGATTTTTGGTTAACCAATGATACAATTTCATATTTTAATTTTTGTAATTCATTTCTTAATTTGGTTTCGAATTCAAATTGGATTTGATTAATTTCAGATTGAATTAGCATTGTTAAATCTTCAAAAATTCTTTTACCCTATTTAAAATTAAAAAATTAATTGGTATATGAATTTAAAAAAAAAATTTTAAAAAAAAAATAAAAATCCATACCTCATTTCTTGAGTAATTTGATGATAAATTATTAACAATTGGTAAAAAACTAATTCTCCATTGATCTTGAATATAAGTTTGAGTAAACTCTTGAATTGATTCTTTTTCTTTATATACCAATTGGTCAATGTTATCTTTTAATTTTTTTAATTCATCTTCGCTTGTTGAACGACTATTGGAAATATCTAAAAGCAATTTATCAAATAAACGGGTTACACGTTGTTGTTCTTTTTCATTGAGTGATGAGAATTCGTTTTTAATATCTTTGCTATATTGATCAATAGTTTGTAAAGCTTTAGTCATTGTTGAGTCGATACGTGAACTTAATAAACCATTAACTGTTGTAATTTTACCATCTAATGAGCCATTGATAGTTGTTAAACGTTGATCAAATGAATTGATAACTGATGTCATTTTCTTATCAAAGTTTGCTTCGGTGATATTAATTTGACTTTCAAGTGTTGAAAAATTTGAGGTAATCTTTTGGTCCATAACATTTTCAGTTGAACGAATACGTTGGTCTAATGAATTTACTTGTTGAGAAAACTTTTTGTCTAATGATAATTCGGTGCTCTTTAAACGTTGATCACTGAAATTAACCTTTTCGTCAAGCTCAATTGCTAAATCTTTAAACTTGGACATGTATGAAGTGTGATTGGTTTGAATTTGTTCATTTAAATTATTATGTGATGATTTTACGGCATCTTGGTTAAACTTAAAACTTTCTTGAATGGCTGAGGATCTTCTTTCGTTGGTTTCATCTTGCTCTTTAACTCTTTTATCCATAATTTGATAAAGTTGCTTAAGTTTATCTTCTAGTGATGATACATGTTTATTTTCGATATGTTCGTCGATAACAGAGAGGTCAGGACCAAGATTGTCACGAATCCATTGTGTTAATTTAGATCTAGTTTGCTTTTCTTCGGCCAATGAGCCACTGTGTTGTTTAAGCATTTGGTCAATTTGTTTAATTAATTGTTCAACTCTATCCAAACCATCTCTTTGTTGCTGTTGTTGAATTTTAATATCAACAATTTCATTTTTTAAAGATTTTAATAATTTAGTTTTAGATTCGTTATTATTAAAATCATTGTTTATTTGTTGTTGTTGTTGTTGAGACATTTAAAAAAATAAAATTGTAATACTACAAATATTTAATAAATAAATAAATGAATTTTATTATTTTTTTATAATTTGATTATTATATATTATTATTATTTATTTATTGCTACAAAAAAATTTTAAAAAAAACAATGAAAAAAAATATTATTAAATTATAAAAACTAAAAATCAAATAATTATTATATATTATCTTTTACAGGAATGAAAAAATAAACCAAAAAATTTTTAAATTTTTTTAAAAAAATAATTTTAAAAAAAAAAAAAAATAATTTTAAAAAAAAAAAAAAAAAAAAAAAAAGGTGGAAGAAATTTCTTTCTCTGAAAAATCAAATTTTATATATATATATTTATTTTATTCATGATTTTAAATAAAAAACTATATTTGGTTATTAAGTGTTAAAAAAAATATATTTTTTTTTTTTATTTTTTTTTTTTTAAAATTAAACAAAAAAATAAAATGTTTTTTTTTTTTTGTAAAGTTCGTCGAAATCACAAAAATGATTAATTATCACTTTTTATTTTTTATTTTTAACTATTTTTTTTATTTTTAAATATTTTTTTTATTTTTAATTTTTTTATTATAATAATATTTTTAAAAAAAAAAAAAATACTTGGTGTGTAAGTGGGGTTAAAAATTTTGTTTTTTTTTTAATTTTTTTATTATTTAAATAGTAATAATTTTTTTAATAATAGTTATTAATATTTATATAATCAATAGTATTATAAATATATATAAATAAATCTATCACATAAAAAAAAAAAAAAAAAAAAATTTTGTTTACACTAATAATTGTTCACATAATTTTTTTTTTTTTAATAATAAACAATGAAAAAAGTAGATAGTAGTAATTTGATTGTTTTTAGTGAAGATGACGAGAAATATTTCGATTCACCATTCATATATTCACAATCTTCAAATTTTTTAAATGATAATTTAATATGGGAAGAAAAAAATAATATAAATATAATTAATACGATAAATAATAACAGCAATAATAATTGTTGTAGTAATAATAGCAATAATAATAATTTTTCACCAACATCTTCAACCTCTACTCCATCATATTTTTCTTCATCTTCAACAAATACGTCCGCATCTTCTTATACTTCACCAAATATAAATATAAATGATCAACAACATTTTTTTAATATAGGTAATAACTATACTTTGAATACAAGTAATAATAATAGCAATATTTTAAATAGTAATAATAATAATAGTTTAAATAATAATACGAATACGAATAATATTAATAATAATAATATTATTAATAATAATAATATCCATCACAGCCAATTTCATAATAAAAAAGCTCATTGGTATGAAGATGATCAAAATGACTTTAATCATTTCGATATCTCATTTGTCGGTGGACATAGAGTATTTTACGCAGGAGAAACGATTGAAATGGAATTAAGGGTTAAGGTTAAAAATTTACAGTATTTAAAGGCAACTTTTGAATCAGTATCAACCAGTCATAGTACAAAAACAAAATTGTTTTCAAAAAATACAATAGTATCGCAAGATTTTTATTTATATCCAACCATTGCATCACAAAACCATTATTTAAATCATTATAATCATAACAGTGCTAAAAATGAATTAGAGGGTACCAATAATTTCAATAATAATAATATTCGTAGTTTAAGAAGTAGTTTAAAAAATTTAAATGTTGGGGGGCCCATCGGCAAAACAAATAATAGTGGGCATAATAATATAATATAATTATTAATAATAATAATATAATATAATAATAATAGTATAATAATAATAAATATGAAGAGTAGTGATAGATAACAATATGAAATTTATCAATATTATCCCCCCTCTCCTTTAAGTCAATCACAGGAGGAAATTACATTACTAGAGCCATTACCAGAAGTCGACGAGAATAAGGTAGAGCCACCATTAGTGATTCCAAATCGTACATGCGAGCATCAAGAGTGCGGAAAAAGGAATCATGTTTTCATTGTCAGAATTTCAATACCTCAACACTGTCCAACTAGTTTCCACATCAATAAGGATCCAAAGAATGGGATATTTTATAGAGTAGTTATATCTGGTTTGGGTGAATTAAGAAATAGTAAATTTAACTCAGATGACTCATTAATTAAAGGTATTCAAACCTATGTACCATTATCAGTAATAAACCCATATTCATTCTTTCAAATTAATAATAGTTTATTATATCAAAATGACAATAGTGATAATTTATTAAATAATCAAGATAACCAAGATAATGGCAATTGTGGTAATACTAATATTGGTAATAATAATATGAGCAATAATAATTCTAATGTTTCTAATAACCATAATAACAATAACAATAACAATAATAATAATAATAATAATAATAATAATAATAATAACCATAGTAATAATAATAATAATATCAATAATAATTTGAATAGTGGTGATTGCCATTCATTTTATTTATCTAAATCAAACTCTTTATCATCAAATTCATTAAATTCATTAATATCAACATTTTCAAATCCATCATTGCCAATACCAACTCATCGATTGACCCATTCTAATATTACTATAAAATCACGTTTATTATTTAATAATAGTTTTACAATTGGGTCCAATATCTCACTATATATATCAGTTTTAAATAAAAATCAATCAATTATAAAGGGTATGAAAATTCAATTGATCAATAAACAAATATCATGGTTAAATAGTAATGGTTTAAATAATAGTAATAATAATAACAATAATAATGGAAGATGAAGATAGTAACGAACATGAAACAACATCAACATAAATAATAGTTAGGGTAATAGTAATATTTGCAACAATGAAAAATCAACATCAACAGGGTCATTATCCTCAACGATGACAATATTAACGAAGGTGATAACTCTATACAATGTCAACATACAGGTACAATATCATCGATAAAATATAAAACAGGAGATTTTTATTTTTATCCAAGCACCAAGTATCAAAATACAATTGTTTTTCCAATACCAGACAATATTCTACCAACCATCATATTACCAAATATTTCAAATCTTTACTCTTTAAAAATAACATTAAGAAAGCAACCATTTTCAAAAGAAATACCATTAATATTAACTAAAAATTAAATAAAAAAAATGTACAAATTATACATATAATAATAATAACAAATATTGTATTTTTATAAAAAAAAAAATTATAATTTTTATTAAAAAAAAAAAAAAGAAAAAGATAAAAAAGAAAAAAAATAAAAAAGAAAAGTTATCTGGTTCTTTTTTTTTTTTTTTTCTTTTTTTTTTCTTTTTAATTATTTGGTATTGGAATTTTTAAATCCTTTTTTTTTTTTTTTTTTTTTTTACAATGTATATACATTAATATTATTTGGTTGGGTATGATTGGATGGAGAAGTGAGATATTATTATATTATAAAATTGAGGTCATTATTATTATTTTTAAAAATTATATTATTATTATTATTATTATAAAACTAAAGTTAGAAATCATCAATATTTAAAATTGAGTCGATTGTTAAACCACTTTCTGTCATAATCTTTCTCTTTAAAAGTTCTTCTTCTTCTTTCTTTTGTTTTTCTAATGCTGCTGCTTTTGTAATTTCATCCCATGATACTTTTTTTAATTTCTTTTCTTGAACTTCTCTATCTGGGTCCTAGACATTAATATAAAGTTTTGTTAAAAATTTATTTTAATAAAAAAACTATTAATGGGTATAATTTAAATTTGATATTTACAATTTCACCTAAAATTACAACATTATCACCTCTAATAAAGAAAACACCTAAATTTTTATCACTATAACAATCGCCTACATAAATTCTTTCTATAGTATCTTGTAAAACAATATTGGCGAATTGATCAAAAGTTCTCATCATACCAATGAACTTTCTTCCATCTCTTAAAACAACAATTAATTTTTCTATAAAAAAATAAAATTAATATTAGTATTGAGTTTATATTATATAATAAATTAACTTTTAAAAACCTACTATCTACTTCATCACCTAATCCAGAGTTACCACTCATTTTTATTTTGTTGTATTTCAATATTAAAATAAATATTTAAATATTTAAAAAAAAAAATTAAAAAAAATTTATTAAAAAAAAAATTAAAAAAAAAAAAAAAGAAAAAAAAAAAAATATTTTCCATTTTTTTTTTTCTTTTTTTTTTTTTTTTTTTTTTAAATTGATCATATGATTTTATTTAATTAATATATATTTTAATCACAAAGAAAGATGGATTATTAATGATTTAAAATAAAACATAAAAATAATAATATTCAATAATTTAAAAATATAAAATAATATTATTTTACCAAAAAAAAAAAAATAAAAAAATAAAAAAAGTTATTTTAATCGTTGATTTAAGATCATAAATATATCAAATATTTGATTTCCAAATTACAACACTTTTTTAGATATTATCAAACCTTTTAAGTTTTTATAAAAAAAAAAATAAAAAAAAATAAAAAAAAAAAAAATAAAAAACATTTCAGTTAATTTTTTTTTTTAATTTAATTTTTTTTTTCAAATTATTGTTCCAGATAAACATAAAACATAAAACATAAATAATAATACATATGAAAAAAGTAATAATAAATGGGTAGTAATAATAATAGTAATAATGAATTTTTAAAAGTTATAAATAATAAATTTTTAATAAATAAAATATTTAAATGGGTAGAAGAGATTAATAGGATTGAAAATAGAATATCAATAAAATATAATGAAATTGATTCAGTAGAATGGATAATAAATAACTACCATACAGAACTATTGTTTTATAAAATAAAATCAAATTATAAAAATTTAACATTTAATAAAAGATCAATTGTTCAATTGTTTAAATTAATAAAACAAGATAATAATAATAATAATAATAATAATAATAATAATAATAATAATAATAATAATAATAATAATAATAGTAATAATGAAATTATAAAAACTATATTTAATAATTATTTCGAAAGTCATTTAAAATATTTCGATTTAATAAACTTATTATCAGAAAGTGGTAATTTTGAAGCTATAATAATACTGTGGGACTTTTATCCAAATTACTATTGTAATGAATTAGCAATTGATACATCAGTTTATAATGGTCATATAGAAATTGTAGATTATTTATTAAAGAGGAAATGTAAATATACCGAGTCAAGATTAATAGGTAACTCATTCCAATCAGAAAAAAGATCCGCAATGTTACGATATCTCTTAGATAACAAGTTATTAATACCAGGTGTAAAAAATCAAACCTTTACAAAAATGGATTCAAAAATAATTGAACAGTATCTCTTTGATGTAGATTTTCAAGTAATCCAATACTTTGAAACTATTAATCTTTTCAATACAAATTCAAAAGAAATATTTAGAACCAACAGCCCAATATTAATATTTAAAAATAAAAAGAATAAAATTTATAAAGATTATAAAGATATTGAAATTCAAGAATATTTACAACAGTTTCAACAACAAAAAAATAATTACAATAGCAATAAATATAATAATAATAATAATAATAAATTTTTAAAATTAATAAATGAATTAAATTCATTATATTTAACATGTCAAATATTTATATTATATCAAAAAAAATTTAATTCGGTAGATTATAGTTCAGATTTAAATTTACAAGATTTTTTAATCCAACCAAATTTACCAAATTCATTAGTTGTAGAGCAATTTAAAAGGTTATATATTTTATTTATCAAAGTTGTATTACATCAAAATAACAAGCATCAAATGTTTGACGAGGAAGAGCTCTATTTATTAAAAGCAAGATATGCAATTCAATTCAACGATATAACTCAGCTTAAATCAAATCTACCCCTTGGTAAAGCATTTCATGATAGGTTCAGATTTACCAATCTTTTTGAAATGTCAATAGAGTATTTAAATTTAGATATCGTTTTAGAATTAATAAGGAATTTACCTACAAGTGGTGATTTTATAAATTCATTTCTATTAAAATCGCCACCCGATGAACGTTTATACATAAAGCCAATGAAATCAAGGTTATTAAGAAATACTTTGGATGAATTGAACGAGTCAAGAAAAGAAACTTTGGTTTTTATTGAAAATTTAATACAGTATTACAGTAGCGTTGTCCGTGGGAACAAGAGAAGAAGTTATAGTGGTATTCCTAAGCAGTCAAGTTTTGATACTTTATCGCCCCTACTAAGAGCATCAAATCCAATTTCATCCGAACAACAACAAGATATTATAACTTCTGTTATTATTTCATTGTTTGATACAATGATACTACATTATCCATTGGATGATATAGCAGTGGTGTTCAAATTAATTGTAGAGAACGAAGTGGGCCAATATATAGATTCGTTCGGTACTCTAAAAGTTTCAAGAAATGGTGCATCTCATGCGGCTTCGCGTGGTAACATGGAAATATTCCAATTTGTTTATAATAATAGAGCACACTTTCATTGGGATCAAGATGTTTTTAATAGTTCATTATCAAAGAATCCAGAAATTGTAGAGTTTTTATTAAAGCATATGGAGCATATAATCAATTATCAATTATCATTCAATACTGCAACTATTTACTGTAATTTAGAAATCATTAAAATATTATCATCCAATCCAAAATTCGATTTGACAGAAACATCGTATATTAGAGCATCCAGACACGAAAATGTATTAGAGTATTTAATCTGTAACCGAGACGAAAGAATACCACCCTCCATTTGTTCATTTGGTCTCAGTAAAAAGATTTTAAAGATTTTAATTTCAATACCGCAAAAAACAATTGAAGAAAATCCCAACAAATATAACGACATTTTAATTACACCTCAGCTTATAGGATATAGAAATTCAAATACCTCAGTCCCATTATTAATCTCGAATGAATATTTTTATAGAGAATTTTTGAAAGAAAACTATAAAGAATGGTTTGAAAATAATGGGGATTTTACACCCCATTCAATATCAAACCTATTTAGTAAAAATCAATATAAACAAGTTATTAGGCCTATAATGACAAAGCTTTTTTCAACCCCCATCTATTTCATCCAATCCAATCATCATATAAATTGTTTAAAGCAGATCTTAAATGGTTTGATCGAAAGAGGTCAGTTGCAGGTCATAAAGAAATTTTTCAAACATTTTCCACATATATTTTTTGATACAACACCCATAGGACTATCAAATAAAGATGAAAATTTAAATCAATTGGTATATCAATGGTACTATCAATATATTTTAGGTTTGGGTAATTTTGCTTTAGAAAAAGAAGAGTTTAGTATATTCAATTATTTAGCTTTTGAAATTAAATTATTCAATTATAATAATCTCAACCAATCAACATTATTACACTCTTTACAAAACTTTCCAATAACCTTTATAGATAATTTATTTTTAAATTATTCAACCAATTCTTTATTATTACTTTTAAAATTAAATAATAACAATAATATAAATAATAATAATAATAATTATAACAATAACAATAATAAATTAAATCAAGATATAAATAATCAAAATATTTCAAATATAAAATATATTCAATTAAAATATTTATGTAATAACAATGAAACAACAAATGGTACTTTAAAAACTTTAAAAAAATTTACAAAACTGTTCCATAAATAAAAAATATTAGTTTTTTTTTTTTTTTTTTTTTTTTTAAATTTAATCATTAATTATATTTTTTTTTTATAAAATTAAATTTGCTATATTGGAGTCGAAAAAAATAAATTAAATAATGTTTAATAGTATGATTCAATATTTTTAATATTTAAAAAAATAAAAATATTTTTTAAAAAAAAAATTATTATTTGAACTTAACCCATTGTTAATAACGATATCTTAAATTTTTAAAAAAATATATATTTTTTTTTTTTAATATATCTGTGGATATATTAGGTAAAAAAAATATTCATCCTGAATTAAGAAGAATCTATTTTTTTTTTTAATATATAAAGTAATATAATTAAATGTAATTACATAATATAATTTTTACCAATTAGACTTTGAAATGATCAACTTAACAATAAATTAACTGTTATCTCATTAAAGTTTTTACATTATATTAAAATAGTATTTAGTTTTTATTATTTCACCTAACCAGTTTGGTTAACAGATTTTAAACAAACCCACTTTTTTTTCATTTTTGGATTATAAAAACAAATTTATTATACCTCTCCCCTTTTTTTAATTTTTTTTTTTTTTAATTTCAATTTTTAATTTTTTCAAATACCACACTTAATGTGTTGTCCTTTTTTGTATTTAAGTTTATAATTTATAATTTAATGAAACAAATATAATTGGTTTTTTTTTTTTTTTTTTTTTTTTTTTTTTTAAAAATTGCATTTAAAAAAGGAGTTAATTTTTTTAATTTTTTATTAATTTGTGCAATCAACAGTTTTTAAAAATATATATAATGGAATGGATCCCAATAACTTTAAAAATTTAAATAAAAATATTAATTTTCCTCTATTAGAAAATAGTGTAACAGCTCCATTAGGTTTTCCCCATTATCTATCTCCATCATCATCTCAATCAACTTCTCGATCTTCATCAAGATCTACATCTCCATCATCATCACCTTCGAACTCTCCATCATCTCATTTTAATTTTATTCCACCATCATTTATACACCCATCAGCGGTGCTTTCACAACAGGAATTACCCCCACCACACCATTCAAAAAAAGAAATTAAAATTGATAATGGTTGCAATCACTATTTATCTAATTTTAAAAAACAAAAAATAGAACATCTCTTATATTATATAAATAATGAAGATGATATTGATGATTTTCAAATAAATCCAAACATCACAATTAATAATAAAAATCAAAATGATGTAAATAATGAAAAAATTAAAAAGAAAAAAAAAATTAAAGCAATTCTAGAAAATCCAATTAACATAGAAAACAAAATAAAACTTATTCAATCTATAACTGCAAATCAAATATCAATTTCAGAATTAAATACTGAACAAATTCAAACAATTGATTCAAAAATATTATCAAAGATGACAAAACAATTCTGCTTAATTTTATTTGACAAATATAGAGTCCCAAACAAAGATTTGAAGCTAATCTTTAAATTTCAATTGGATGATATATGTAACGAATTTTTAGTGGCCCCCGATAAATACCAATGTCAACTAGAGCAATGTAGAAACAAAGGTTTTGTTTGTAAAGCAAAGGCTTATTTTAATAAACATCTTCTCTCGAATCATTTGGAAATAGTTAAAAAAAGACAAGTTAATAATAGACCAGAAGAAAATCAAAAAGAATGTGATCATACCGGATGCAAAATGATGGTATCAAAATTACAATTTTATAAACACATAAGGGTGGTATAATATATATTTTACTAAATCTATAAAAATAGTAATTAATATTTTTTTTTTTTTATTCAGGTCGATCACCATCTATGCACACCATCTGAAGTCGAAAAATGCCCAAGATGTATTATAATTAAAGAAAAAGTAAAGATCAACTTAGCTGATATCATCAATCAATATATAATCTCATTCAAAAAAAATTAAATCAAAATTTTTTTTTTTTTTATTTAAATTATAAAAAAATTAAATAAAAAAAAAAAATAAAAAAATTGTCAAATGATTAAAATTTTTATATCACTAAAATAAAAGCCCTGATTTATTAATATATATAAAAGTAATATTTATTATTTAAAATTAAAATTATTAATTTTTTTTTTTATTATAATAGCACTTTTGGATTTTTTTAAATATTTAACAATAATATTAGTTGTGATAATTTTATTATTATTAATTATTATAATAATAATTTCAAAGTATAAAAAATTAAATTATTTAAAAAAAATATTAAACAAAAAAAGTTTGCATCCATGTGAGATTTAATTATGAAATGCTTAGATGATAATAATTTACACATGTGCACTATATTTAATTCATATATACACACAAAATATTATAACACCCACATTTATTAAACAAAAAAACAAAAAAAATTGTATTAAAAAATGTGTGTTTGAATAGTTAACACTTACACATACACACAACACACAATGGATTAAATGAAAAAAAAAAAAGAAATTTGGGGGTATTTTAATTTACTGGGGGTAATGTTTTTTATTAAATTTTATTTCTTTACCAATTAAGTAAATAATAATTTTCAAAATAAATAAAAATTAGCATATTAACACAAAGTGTGTTGGTGTGTTAATAGAATTTACTTTTTTTTTTTTTTTTTTTTTTCTAATTTTATTTTTTTTATTTTTTTTATTTTTTCCTTTATTTTCTTAATTATTATCTTAAAATATACATTATAATTATTATAGTTTAAATATAGTAATTCCATTATCTTTTAATCTAAAATTTTTTTTTTTTAGTTTTAAAAATTTTTCAATTTTTTTTTTTTTTTTTTAATTGATACCCCCACCCCAAATTTTTAAAAAAAAAAAAAATTTTAAAAAAAAATTAGAAAAATAAAATGGATTCATTTTATTCATATCTAAATAGTGATAATATTTCTTCACCATCAAAATCACAATCAAATTCCAAATTAATTCCCACTACAACTTCAACAGCAAATAAAGATTCTTGTATTGGTGGAGCCATAGGCCCATTTAAACACACACAAAATAGTACTATTAATAATAATAATAATAATAATAATAATAATAATAATAATAATAATAATAATAATAATAATAATAATAATAATAATAATAATAATATTATTATTAATAATAATAAAAATAAAAACAATAATAAAGATAATGATACTTCGAGTGATTATGAATTTTACGATAGTGAAAATGAAAAATCATCCTCACCGATATTGTCATCAGATTTAAAGAAAAATATTTATTTCAAACCATTAAATTTACATACAAAACCAAATAAAAACAATACCATTAATAACAATAAAAAAGATATATTTAATTTGGTTATAAACAATCAACAACAAGAATCAGATGAAGGAGAAGAACAAAAAGACTATATAATTAAGGTTCAAAGTTATAAAAATTCAAATAGTAAAAATGAAATTTTAACAGAAAAAGATAAACTAAAAATAATCAATTTAATAGCAGAAGACGAACTAAATGAAAAAAAAGATTTATTAACTCAACAAAATGAAGAATTAGAAAACTATAAAAATATGATACTAGAACTATCAGCCACATCAAATAACAATGAAAACTTTACACAACAACAAAAGCAGCAACAGCAAACTCCTCCTCGAAATATTTATTTTTCAAATAATACCAATCAAACTAAATACAACGTTTATAATGATTATAATAATTTCAAGAATAACAACAATATAAATTTTAATAATAGTAGTAATAAATCAAATAATAAAGTTAAAAAAGAGAAAAAGAACCAAATTAAAATTTATTCAAAAGCAACAATAAATGAACCAAAAATAACAACTTATTACAAATCAGAAGAGATTGAAGAAAGAAGATTGTTTTTAATAAACAAATTAAAAAATCAAGATATTATATTTGATAATTTGAAAATGGAAGATATTGAAATTATAGACCCTACAATTTTATCCAAAATATCAAAATCATTTTGCCAAATATTATTTGACAACTATAGAGGAACAAATGAAGACGATTTCAGAAATAGATATAGATTTCAACTTGGAACAATGTGTGATGAGTGCCAATACCGAGATGGTGGTGATGAACGTTACAAATGTATTTATGGTGACTGCTTAAAAGATCAATTCATTTGTAATACAAGATCCAATTTCAAGAGTCATTTAATGATAAACCATTTCGATCTAATAAAAGTTAAAGAAATCCCAACTCCTGTTTTAGACCGTACTCAAAAACTTTGTGACCATACTGGTTGTTATGCAGCCGTATCAAAACACCATCACCATATCCATGTTAAAAAAGATCATCATATCTCTTTCCCCCATGAAGTAGAACAATGTCCAAGATGTAGACTTATAAAAAATAAAATTAGAAGAAACTTATTTCAATCTGTAAATTTACAAATTTTAAAACTAAACGATAATTAGATAAATAGTTATAATAATAAAAAAGATAATAATAACAATAACAATAATAATAACAATAACAATAATTAATTTTAGTATAAAATAATTATTTTAAATTATTAAATAAATTAGTATTTTTGGTTATATATGTGTAATTAGACATATTACTATACCAATATGTGGTTGTATTAATTTTTAATATTTTCGAATTTTTAATATTTTCGAACCTTTATATTCTATCCAAACAATGGTCATATTGAATTGGACTATATGTACATTCTAAAATATTTTAATTTTTTTTTATAATTATAACCTCAACAAATACAAAACCTTTTTTAGGGCGTGGATTTCCGACGATAGAGGGAAAAAAGTGGTATAGATCGGAAGAAAATATCAAAAGTTTCCACACTTTGAGAGTATTATTAGATATGAATCACCAAAATCGATGGAAAAAAGACAAACCTTCTTAAGAAAAAATGATCAAAAGGGGAAAATAATCAAATATCGAGAGCTGCCCTTGAAAATTACAAGATTATTATAATAAAATTAATAAAATAATGTAAATGATAAAATTAAAAAGGTTTTTTATTTTTATTATTGGTGTTTAGAAAGCATTATATATCTTTAGCTTTTGGTATACCTAATATTGATAATAAAAAATTAGAAATTAAAAAAAATAAAAAATAAAATAAAAAATAAAAATTTTTTTGGTGTTTAAAAACACAACAAAAAAAATAAAAATTTAATATATTTATTTTATTTTTTAAAAAAAAAAAAAAATAAAATTAAACAAATGCAAAAGTCATTGTTTAAAAAATAATAATAAATTAATCAATAGTAAATATCTGAAAAAAAGATAAAATAAAGAAATTAATTTTCATTATTTTTTTTTGACTAATTAAAAAACCAATCACAAAAATTTAAATAAATTATTAAAATTTTTTGACACACAAAAAATATTTCTTTATATTTAAGATTTTATATATATAAAATCTTTTAAATACCTCATTTATTATACAACACATTTTTTTTAAAGTTTTTTTTTTTTACCTAACAGACTTCCAAATATGAATGTTTTATTAATATTTTATAATATTAAAGCTAATTTACGAAATTGATATGTTAATTATTTATATAAAACAAAATTTTTTTTTTTCGAATTTAAAATAAAAAATTTAAAAAAAATTATTTTCGAAAAAAAATTTTTTTTAAAAACGAAATGATATGATTTTACTTCCCACCTATCCGTCCAAAAAAAAACAAAAACAGAAAAAAGTTATATATTTTAACCTGGATTCCTTGTCGGATTGTTTTCAAAGAAATAGACAGCCGATAGGTTTTTATTTTTTTATGTTTAAATTTGGTTTATTTTTTTTAAAATAATTTTTTTTTAGGGCAAAAAACGAAAAATTGTAAATCTTTTTTAATCAAAATTAATAAAAACTTCTGGAATAAATAAAATGAAAATTGGAAAAAGCTTATAATGGGGGGTTCTTTCAGTTTAACTGGGTAAGTCAACATCGTCATCTATTTTTATACGAACAATACTAACTATAGGGGGAATTTGCCCCAGGGTAAACACCCCGTAAATTCCCCCAAGGCGAAATGGGGTGAATATTTTTTTGGGG
>NW_003519729.1:3848-30415 GCF_000190715.1 Dictyostelium purpureum | reverse complement strand
ATTTATATTATTATATAATATTTATTAATTTTTTTTTTTTTTATTTATTTAATAATTGATATTAATATTATTAGTAGTATTAATAATTAACCTGTAGTAGTAAGTGATTGATTAGAGTTTTAAAAATAGAAATTTTTTAAAATTTTTGGTACTAATTATTATTATTATTTTTAGTAGTAGATTTTTTTTTTTTTATAATATTTATAATAATAAACTAGAATAAAATGCAAGGTAAATTAATTTTAGATACATTTAAAGTTCAAAATAGGTTAATACAGATATAGATATTAATATAAAATTTTTTACTTTTTTTTTTTTTTTAAAATTAAATTCAAACATCAAATAAATTATCGAAAAAAAAAAAAATTCAAACAATACAAAACAAATATAGCCATTAAATGTGTCGTTGTAGGTGATGGTGCCGTTGGTAAAACCTGTCTTTTAATTTCATACACCACCAATGCTTTCCCAGGTGAATATATCCCAACTGTCTTTGATAACTACAGTGCCAACGTTATGGTTGATGGTAAACCAATCAATCTTGGTTTATGGGATACTGCTGGTCAAGAAGATTATGATAGACTTCGTCCATTATCATACCCACAAACTGATGTTTTCTTAATTTGTTTCAGTATTATCTCACCATCATCATTTGAAAATGTTAACGGTAAATGGCACCCAGAAATCTGTCACCACGCTCCAAATGTTCCAATTATCTTAGTTGGTACCAAATTAGATATGAGAGAAGTAAGTTTTTTTTATTTCCCACAGATATATCTATTAAAATATAATATTAATTTTTTTCTTTTTTTTTACAAAAATTTTAGGATAAAGAAACTCAAGATAGATTAAAAGAAAAGAAACTCTACCCAATTTCATACGAACAAGGTCTTGCTAAAATGAAAGAAATCAACGCTGTTAAATATCTTGAATGTTCAGCTCTTACTCAAAAGGGTCTTAAAACTGTTTTTGATGAAGCTATCCGTGCTGTTATCAATCCACCAGTCCACAAAAAGAAGAAATCATCAGGTGGTTGCAACATCTTGTAAAAAAATAAAAACATGTTTTTAATTCACTCTATGTCATTATCAATAAATCAAAAATCCCCTAGTATTAATATTAACAAAACACCTCCCTCTATATTATTTTAATTTGGTTTTTTTTTCTAACTCAAAAAAAAATCAATTAATTTAACAAAAAAAAAAAAAAAAAAAAAAAACTTAATAATAATGTTATAATAATAAAATAAATAAATAAATTAATTTAAAAAAATTATCTGGTTATTTTATTTTTTCAAACTTTTTTATAAATAGATTTATATTTTTTTCTTTTTTTTAATGGAAGACTAAAATCGAATTACGAAGGTTCTGCAAGAATGGAATTAAACTGGGACCCAGAAAATATAAAACCAAAAAAGATTTTTTTTTGTTTTTTTGATTAATTAAATTTAAATGTAAAATTCCAAAAACATATTTTTTTTAAAATAAAACTATAAATAAAAAAAAAAATTGAAATTTATTGCAAACAAAAACCAACCAAATAGAATAAACAAATAAATAATAAAATAAAAAAAAAATGAAGATTTTAAAAACTTTAATAGTATACTTTTCTTTTTTATTTGCTATGGTTCATAGCGAATATGTATTAATGGAAAATTATGAAAATGGATCATCATGTTCTGGTGAATCTTTAATCAAGGGATCAATTTTGACTAAAACATGTTTCTACAATAATAATTTTTCTTCAGTTTACTTAGTTTCTGGGAATAAAGTTATTGAGAGAAGATATCGTGATTCCAATTGCAATCTATATCTTGAAGAGGTAATTTATGAACCAAACTATTGTAATTCTACAAGTGGTGATACATTAAAATTCTCAATTTTAGATAATATAGATTTCCCATCAAATATTTATGTTACTGTTGACTATAGTGGTGAATGTAATGGTCAATATAAAGATACTTTTGTAAGCTTCAATTATTATAATTTAGATTTTTGTAGTTCATCTAACAGAGTATCAAGTAAAATGTCTTGTAATTCAACTTCAATTTTGACTAATTCGTATAAAAACTTAGAATGCTCAGGTTCCCCATCTCATACCGACGTCACCCCATTTTTTAATTATTGCACTTCTTATTCAGGAACCTACAATCATTTAGAATTTTGTAACCTATAGAAAATAATAAAAAAATAAATTATAAAAAAATAAATAAATAAAATAATAAATAAATACTTAATTGTTTAAATAAGAATATAGGAGGTTTATTTATTTTATTGATATTAAAGATTATTTAAATAGTTTATTAAAATACTTTGACGTTAACCCACCTTTTAAAACAGTTATTGTTTCACCAACTGATACTATTTTATCGATGTATCTATCTTCAATGGCACAATAAATACCTACTAAAGTTTTATCACCAGCTTTGCAAGTGGCAGCCCTAAAACTACGTAGTGTTCTAAGTGGCTCATCATCGCTGTATGGATCCATTACACTCTTTTCATTAACAAGTACAATTGGACATCGACCATTATAGTCACAAACATTAAAAGTAACATCACTTTTATTTGACTTGAAAAGTTTCCAATCATCTTCTTGAAAAGGAGAGGTGCCTGATAAAAGTAGATTTGGTCTATATCTTCTCCATGTTAATGGTGGTTGTTTTTGTTCACATTTTTCTTCTCTAGTTTTATCAATACGTTCATTAATTAAATCTATTGAGCCTTGGCCGAGGAGCATTATTTGACAAGAGTTTGCTAACGAGTTTTTAAATTTATCTAAATGGTTTGGATCAACATTTTCGGCCATATGTTGACGTATATTACGTTCCAAATTTGAGCTGGACACATTTGAACTAAACGCATACCTTCGGCATTCATTGCACGGTTAAACCAATTGGAAGCTTCATCTCCTTCATCATATACTTGAGCAACATTGTCGATTAAATTAACTTGTTGGTAAATTCTTGATGGATCCATTTTATTAATATCTAATGGTTCGGCCGATAAAACTAGATCTTCCATTCCTTCTTTTGATAGAATTAGTTTTTTCCCATCATCAGAGAATGTTGGTATAATAGTACTCATTATTGGATATGGCTTCATTGAAACATATCTATTATCTTTTATAATCATCCATCTTCTATCATTTTCAAATCCATATTTGGTTAGTTTACATGACTTTAATTCTATACCCTTGCATGATTTAACTTTAAAAAAAATTAATATTAAAAATTTAAAAAAAATAAGATTTTTTTTTTTATATAATTTATGTGCATACCTGGATAAATGATAATTGATTTTATAGTTATATCATTAAATTTTGACAAACTATTTTGGTTATTTTGATTTCCAAGATAATATTTAATAAAAACACCAATGAACGCAACTAGGGTAGCTGTTGTTAAAAACTTTTGTTCTTTAATAAATTCCATTTAAAATAAAAATCTGTTTAGATAATTTATTTGTAAATAAGTGATGTTTCAAAATTTAAAAGTGTTGTATAAAAAAAAAATAATAAAAAAATTAAAAAAAAAAAAAAAATAAAAAATAATATTTTTTAAAGTGGCATTGGTAGTGATCCCAGTTACTCCGTTGTAGTTTTTGATAAATAAAAAAAAAATATCTATACAAAAATTAATTTTCATCACAGCATATAAATTTTTGCATCGATTAAATAAATAAAAATTTTTTATCCTGTTTTTTTTTTTTAAAATTTTCAAAACTTTTTTTTTTTTTTATGCGGTAAATGAAAAATGCCACAACAACATACACAATATTTTTTAAAAAAAAAAATTGTTTTTTTGTGTGTGATACTAAATAATACTAAATAAAATAAAATAAATAATAATAAATAATACATATTATATAAAATAGTATTAAAAAATGAAACTTTTGGATTATATAAGGTTTCCGCACGAAATACTCTCATATACATTAAGTCGTTATAATATTAAAATCCAATACAAAGGTGCATTTGCGGTGCTTTTATATGGTAAGATTATACTTTTCGTTATTCTTGAAGTATTTTAAAACTAATATTTTTTTTTATAAATAGGTAGTGTTAGTTTATCACAAACTATATTCAATAAAAAAGTTGTAGCAACTTATAAATTTCAAGCATCTAGTTTTTTATTATTAAATCAAATGATCACCACAATAGTGGTTTTGTTAATATTGAAGTTTCTTAATATAATAAAACTAAATACATCATATGATATTAAAACTGTTAAAAGTGTAAGTAAAAACTATGGTTTGCAAGTTTAAATCACATATTAACATTAAATTACCGTTATAATACTTAGGTTATTCCATTAGCATTTTGTTATATAACAAACGTATTGTTAGGATTAGACTCTTTAAAAGAATTAAATATACCAATGTATAGCGCACTAAAAAGATTGGTAGCATTTGTTGTTTTGATAATGGAGTATTTTATATTAAAAAAAGTTTCGCCCCCAAAGGTAGTGGCGTCAGTTATAGTGATGGTATTTGGCGCAATAATAGCGGGCGTAACAGATTTAACATTTAGCGCTTTAGGTTACTCATTGGTATTGTTAAGTTGCTTTTTTCAAGTATGTATAGGCAAACATTATAATCAACATTGTGTCATAATATTAATTTTACACTTTTATTATTATAGGCATCATATTTAGTTTACGCAAAAAAAATATCAAATACTAATATGTCTACATATGATATGTTATATTTAAATAGTTTATTATCATTACCATTTACATTTATACTAGTCGTAGTCAACAAAGAATTGGAATATTTTAGCTCGTACGAATACTTGAATAATAGATCATTTCAAATTTATTATGCACTTTCTGTATTTTTAGGTTTCTTTTTAAATTTTTGCATTTTCTTTTGCACAGCTGTAAATTCACCAATGACAACTTCCGTAGTGGGATCTGCAAAAAATATTATAACAATGGTGTTGGGGGCAATTATTTTCCAAGATATAATTATACATCCACTAAATATCTTAGGTTTAATAGTGAACATACTGGGGGGAATTTGGTATTCATTTTTAAAACTAAAAGGTTAATAAACGATAATAAATAAAAAATTAATAATATTTATTGGTTTTTTAAATTTCTTTATAAATAAACCATTTCTATATATTTTATTTTATTTTTTTATTTATTTTTTATTTAAATAAAATTTGGGATCATAATTTTTCTTTGTTTTGGATATTCTCTAAATTTGGTGATATACCAATCGTGGGTTTCGCTGGCTCTGTGGAATAAATTTACAAAAGTAAAAACAAAACATAAACTATAATTTATAAATTTATAAAAAGATTAGTTATATTAAATTTATATACATAAATAAATTTAGTATACTTACAGTAATGTATAATAATTAAAATAGGTTAAAAGTAAAAATGAAAGATAAATTAAGATTTCACAGAAATAATGTGGTGATGAACATCTGTTAAATAATCTGCCATATGGGATTCTATATTGTGGAGTTGTAGATGATTCATCCTTTTTATCGGTTGCTCTTAATGATGCTAAAATCTTGTGTGATTGAAATTGTTCGTATGAATTAACGGTGAACAAGGCTACCGAGATGATAATTTTGATGATATTTTTCTTTTCTAAACTATTTGTTTGTTCGAGGATTGTACCATTCATTTCTTTGAATAAAGTTTCGAAATAGATTGAGCTTGCTAAAAATACATAATATGAAATACCTGAAGCAAATAAGAAAAGACTCATCTCTGAGTATCTATGACTTTGAATTTTAACTGTTTCATAACATCTTCTTAAACCTTGAATAATAAATAAAACATATAAAATTTTTTGATTATATAAATTATCTTCAATTTTACTAATTATAATAAAAAATATTAATAATGTGTGAGTTTGTTATATATATATATATCTATCTATACTTTACCATAATAAAACCAAATAAACTGCTGATAATACTGATAATGTAAGATAGAAAATTGTCCATGCGTTTTTGGTAACTATAACTTTTTTATTGAAAAAATTTGTTGATTCTTTTCCTTTTTCTTTTTCCTTTTCCTTTTCTTTATTTTGTGGATTTGCTGGTGTTGCTAATTTACCATATGCTGTTGCTTTACCAAATCCTTGTTCATCGAATAATCTAATTAAATATAAAAAAAAAGCAACTATCCAATATAATAAGCAAAGGAAAAATGCATTCGATACAAATTTTTCGTAAGGGATATATTCGAATATCATGATTATTGTTTATTATCTGTCAATGAAATTGAAAATATTAAAAAAAAATTAAAAAATATTTTAAAAAAAAGAAATGAAAAATAAAAAAAATAAAAATTAAAAAAAAAAAATAAAAAAAAATATTTTATTAAATGATTAAATAAAAAAAAATACCAAAATGATAATTAATTTTACCAAAATGATAATAGATTATATTTTAGATAAGAGGACCATTTTAAACATAAAAAAAAAAAAAAAAAATATTTTATAAAATTTTATAAAATTTTTTAAATTTTTTCAAATAAAATAAAATTTTTTTACAACCCAACAAAAATAAAATATGAAACCAACAAAACTTTTTTTTTTTTTTAGACTTTTACTTTTATTACAATTTATATTATTATATTTGTTTATATTGCTTTTTTTTTTTAAAATGTTTTATTATTTTTTTTTAAAATTTTTTTTTAAATTACAACAACCATTATGGTGAAAATTAAACCATGGACAAGAATCCAAGACCTAAACTAAACCATAAATTTGATGAAAATCTAGAAACCTGATAATGGGTAACCGTTAACGATGACATCGACAAAGTGGTTAAAGTTAATATTACCTATATTAAAAAGGAAAAGAAAACATTAATATCTACATTTTTGGATGCTGTATTGAATATGAAATTAAAAATATATACCATTATTGTCAACTTGGATTTCTTTCATTAATTCTTCAACTTCAGCGATGGTAAGATAATCACCTAAAGTAGTTAATAATTGTCTTAATTCATATTCTGGGATGGTGTTGTTACCGTCTTTTGATAAAGCTTTGAAAGCATCTAACATTTCTTTTTGTTGTTCTTGTGGAGTTCTAATTGATGGTTTCTTGTAAATGGTTTTTAAGGTATTGATATCGAAATCTTTAGCACCAATTTCAGTTTTTAATTGTTCGATTTCAGCTGAGGTTGGTGATTTACCTAATGATCTTAAACAGGCACCAATATCTTCAACATTGACTTTACCGTCATTATCTTTATCAAAGATTGAGAAACATTCTTGAATTTGATCAGCTGAGGCAGACTATTAATATTATTATTTAATAAAATATTTGTATTTGAAAATTATTTGTATTTTTTTTTTTGAAATTAATTTATGTGATATTTAAATGAATTTATGAAATTTGTAATAAATATAATTTTTGAAAATAAAAAAGAATATTAGTATTTGGCTATTAAATAAATATCAATATTAAATTTAAAAATACATTACCATTTTAAAGTTTTATATAAGAATAAATAAATAAATAAATTATAATACAAAGATTACTAATATGATAAAATAATTTTTAAAAAAAAAAAAAAGAAAAATAATTTTTAAAACCAAAAAAAAAAAAAATAAATAATAAAAAAATTAAAAAAAAATTATAAAAAAAAAATCAAACCAACTGTTTTTATTTGAAAAAATTTTAAAATTGGTTAGCTAACTACCCATTAAAAATTTTTTAATAATTTTTTTTTATTATTATTAATATTTTTTATATGAATATTTTTGTTATAATAATATATACTATTATTATTGTTTTTTTTTTTTTTTTTAATATTAATATTTTAATATTTTTTTTTTTTCTAAATTTAGCATTTTTGAAAAATATGATTAGATACACGATATAAAAATTGTATTTTATAAATCTAAAAAAAAAAACAAAACAGATATTTTTTGAAAAATTAATAGTATTTGTTTATTTTATTTCCATTTTAAATAATTAATTCTAAATGTTACAAATATATTTTTTTTTTGGGCTATATTCCTTTAAATATTTTGTGTCAGTGATCAAATATTTGTTTTGAAATTATTTGTTATTGTTTTTTAAATGCAGTTTTAATATTTGGGATATGATTTTTAATATTTGCTTTTTACAACAAATTATTTTAATTTTTTTAATTTTTTTTTTTTAAAATAGATTTTCTAATTTTAGCTTTTTTAAAAATAGTGAACCAAAAAAAAAATATACTATTGATTACTAATTTAAATAATATTAAGAGATAAAATATTTAGGAGATATTGGTTTTATTTTATTTTATTTTTTTATTTATTCTTTAAAGTGTACTATTAAAAATAATTAAATTTTTTTTAGTTTTTTGTTTGAAAATTATTGTGAATTATGGGTTTAAGTGATTAAACTCTTAAGTCCCATTTTTTAACTTGCTTATTGTTTATGAAATTTTGATGATCAATTTGTTTTAGTTCATAAGAGGATGGTGAGTTGGTTTGAGGAGTATTTTCAAAATCGATATCCATATTGTTATTATTGTTGTTGTTGTTGTTATTATTAATATTATTATTAAAATTGTTTGTTGATGATTTTAATCTATTTATATTATTTTCATCATTATTATTTGTTTTTAAAAATTTAATGGGTGTTTTTGTTGGTGTTTGTTGGATATATCTGTTTTCTTGATCATTTTGATAATTTAAATTGTTATTATTAAATAACAATCTTTTTTTAGTGGTGGTCGATGGGGTTTGAGGAGTATCTGGAATATTACCTCTATTACGATAATAATTATTTTCCTTTAATGGAGTTGGTGTTGAGAATTCTTTAAGGAATTGTTTTTCATAAATATTTGGTGAGTTTTGTTGAGGAGATGAGAATGAAAATTCACCAAATTGACATGTTTTAATTGTACTTGCATTGGTACTACTGACCCAAGTGGTCCATTTATTATCATTTGGTGGGGTTTTCATAATTTCTTTTAGGAGATCAACAGATTGATTGATTGTTTTATGATTTGGTGTTTTAATTGGTGATTTATAAAATGATTGATTTCTTAAAGGTGATGAATAAAGACTGTTACTACTACTATTACAATTATTAATTCTTTGTGGATTGTTTGTTTTAAATCCAATCAAGCCACTGCTATTATTTAAACTTGTATTTAAACTATTGTTAGTTGGTGATAAAATTTTTAATAGTGGTGTAGCTGATGGTGGTGGTGGTTTGATCATTGGTACTGGTGAGCTTGGTGTTGGATACTTTTTATTAATTTCCCTACTTGTATTTAATAAATTATTTGTTGATGTTATCTGTTGTTGTTGTTCTTCATTAGCTACAAAATCATTAAATTCTTTTTCATTTGTGCTTCCTACCCACTCATCATCTTCACTATTTCTACTTGTTAATGGATCAGATTTACATTCTTGGTATTGAGTTGCTTTGGAGGTATTGGTTTTTGGTTTTATTGATTTTCTTGGTGCAATTGATGGTCTTCTACCTACAATTGATTTTCTTGTTGCTACTGATAGTCTTGGTGCAATGGTTTGTTGTCTTGGCATCAATGATGGTCTTCTTATTACAGATTGTCTTGGTTTTTTTGGAATATTATCTATGTTATTACTATTATTATTATTATCTGTTGTTGTTGTTGTTGTTGTGGTGGTGGTGGTGATGGTGGTGGATGAATTGTTGGTTTCCATAGTTTTATCTGGATTGATATTGTTATCTTCAATAGTGGTATTGTTACTATTTTCAGTTTGTTTTGGTGGTAAAATTGATTTTCTTGGTGCAATTGATTTTCTTTGAGCAATTGAATGTCTTGGAACCATAGATGGTCTTCTTGCGATTGATTTTCTGCTTAATTTTTGTTCTAAAATTACATTACATGGTTGATAGCCATAGTTTGGAATAAATCTACTTTTAATTCTATTTGTAAGATCACGAATTTTCTTTGAGAATAAACCAGTTTTAACAGGAGTTTTTAGTTGCTGTGGTTGTTGAGGTTGTTGCTGTGTCTGTTGTTCAGCTTTGTTTTCTATATTATTGCTATTATCCTTAACTGAATTGTTATAGTTGGTATTTGATTCGGAAAATTCATTATCAACTTGATCGATAAATTTAATAATCTTATCAAATACATTTGAACTATTATTTTCAACAAGAGTTGATGATTTTCTTAATGATGATTGTTGTTGTTGTTGTTCTTTTAATAATTTTTCCTCTTTTAATTTCTGATCCTTTAATTTCTTTTCTTCCATTTCTTTTTCAATATTTTCTTTGGCTTCTTTAACTAAATCTATAATTGGTAACTCCATGGCAGTTTTAAGTAAAAAGTCTATTCCACCAATATCGTCAATTGGTGGTCTTAAAAGATATGGTAAAAGACCATCGGCACCTTTTTTTTTAAATAAGTAACCAGCGGAATATTTTAATATTACAAGTGAAAAACGGAATAATGAGTTGACACCTTCTAAAAGAATCAAATCCCAAAGTCTTAGAACTGCACCCCAATCTTGTAGTGTTGTAAAAAAACACATCCACCATGGTGTAACATATAGGAGTGGATCAATACCATTATTTATCTTTTTTTTTTTTTTAAAAAAAAATTAAAATTATTAATATTTATAATAAATTTACATCTTGGTCTATTTTAATTATAAATACATACTAAATGTAAACCTAAAGGTTTGTTTTCGATTTCTATAATTTTTTGAAATAGTTGTGAATCGGAAATTAGCTGTGGCATACCTGGCATGTAATAGCCCATGGTTTCTCTTTCGAGCAATGCCACTAATAACCAAAATGTATCTTCTGGTGATAAATACATTAATAATACACCTGCAATATATGACATACCTTGACAATATCCAACCTTTTCATTATGATATGAATATGATTGTAAAACATTTAATAAATCTTTTTTACTATAAAATAAAACCAAATAAAAAGTTAATATTTATTTAAAGATTTAATAAAAGTTTAAATTAAAATTAAAAATATTATCCTACCTTCTTTGTGTAAAAAATCTTTTATGATTTGGAAAGGTTCTGGGTATATCTAATTCAATTTGCTCTGTATGTTCGTTGTGTGACTTTTTACAAAGTTCCTAAAAAATTTAAAAAATAAAAATAAAATAAAATTTAATATATTTTTATTGGTACTTTGAAATGATTTAAATTACTTACAACAAAATAGTCATCTGGGTATTGATTTTTAAAATATGAAATGTTTAACATTTTTCTCCATACGATCGATCTAAGATTGTTTGGTATACCTTTTGATGATAAATATAATAATTTTTCGGGTTGGTTTATTAAAAAGTCATTCCAGTTATTAACAATGTGAATCCATTTTTGTTCCTTTGCAATTCTTTTACCAGCTTCACGATAGTTTTCTTGTTCACTGTCATCTCTATCCTCACTTGATGTTTCTTCAGTTACAACAAATCCATATCTATCGAGCTTGGCATTCTTTTTACTTGGAGATTTAATAATATCATCCTCGTCAATAACAATTGATTCTTGTTTTTTTTGTTTTGTTGTTGCGGATGGTGAAAGTTGTTGGAATTCAAATAATAGATTATTTTTATTTTTATTGGTATTGTTATTATTACTATTACTATTAATATTAATATTATTTTTTTGATTGTTATAATCTAGCATTACTAAATCATAATCAAACATTTCTACTTCCATTTTTTTTTTTTTTTTTAATTTATGTGTATTTTAAAAAATACATATATTTTTTTTTAAATTAAACAAAACACAATAAATTATAAAACAAAACAATGAAATATAAAAAACAATAAAAATTAAAACACACAAAACTAATTAAATTGAATAAGGTACACAAAACTACACAGTTGTATTAAAAAAAAATATTAAAACAGAAAGGATTATTTTTGTATTAAATTTTAAAAAAAAAAATTAAAAAATTAAAAAATTTGTTGTGGTGTTTTTTAAATTTAAAAAATAGACCGTTAATTTTGAAGATAAAAAGAGGGAAAATTTCGATATTTTATAAAAATATTATAATAACCAAAATAAAAAAAAAATTATTATAAAAGAAAATAGTTTTAAAAAAAAAAATTAAAAAAAAATAAAGACCAATTTATTTATTTATTTATTATTTGCTAATCTATCTTTCCATTTACTTTTACGTAATTTAATTGGTCTATTGCCTATATATTTACCATTCATATCCCTCATTGCATTTAAATAGTCATTTGAGCCAGAAAAAGATACAAAGCCAAATCCTTTGGTTTTTCCACTTTTTTCACGGATAACTTTTGCTTTTAACAAAGTTGGGTACTTGACAAAGGCCTGCATTAACATATCATCGGTTACATCATTACCAAGATCACCGATGAAAATACGAAAATCGTTTTCATCCCATTCTGATAGTGTTGGATCGACCCATGTTTCGCCAGCAGCTTCCATTGTTATTTTATTTTGCTTTTTTGGCTCTTCCATTGTAACTTGAGGTTTAAGTGCTACCACATTCAAATAGTTTGATGATCTCTGTTGTTGTGGTTGCTTAAATAATATATCTTTTTCTAAAGCATTGATTGTAGGTGGTTGTGTATATGTAACTGGTTTTGATGATACTATAGTAGAGCTACTTGATTTTGCACTAGATGGTTTGCTTATCATTTGTTTTTTTTTCATTAATGAGGGTGGTATTAATGTTGATTTTGTGGTTGTACTTGTGCTTGTTGTTGTAGTTGTTGTTTTAATGGTGGAAGTAGTTTTATTAGGGTTAGGGTTGGTAGTTGTATTGCCATTATCTATATCGTCGATTTTTCTTTTTAATTTATTTTCTGAATTTTTATTATTTGAAGCATCGGTTGTATTGTTTGTTGTGTTATTATTTGTTGTATTGTTTGGTGCCGTTGTTGATTTATTGTCATTTTCTACATTTTCTAAATCGGCATAAAAATCATCCAAGTCAACTTCTGACATTTAAATATATATATATTGTTCAACAATAAATTAATAAAAGATTAAAACGTATAAAAATTAAAAAAAAATTAAAAATTTAATAATTTTTTAAAAAAATTTTTTTAAAAATTTTATTTTTTTTGTGTTTATTTATATTTTTTTATATAAAATGCATTCAAGAAAATTCAACACTCTCTGTATAAATTTTAAAAAAAAAAAATGTTTAACTTTGCAAATAAAAAGTTGGGAAAAATAAAAAAAATAAAGATTTTAAAATTAATAATAAATTAAACAAAATATTTATATAATAAAACAAACAAATAATAAAAAGTGCACACCATAAATTTTTTTAAATTTATTTAATAATTTTATTTAGAATCTTTTAAATTTTGGTCATTTAAATTTGTAAATGAAGAGGATGAGCCTGATAATCTTTTTGATTTTGATTCTTGAGCTAATTTAAGACGTCTTTCACGTAAGGACATTTTTCCAGATTTCATATCGATTGAACTGCCACTACTTGAAAGATCATCAGAAGAAGGAGCACCGCTACTGATTTGAGATTCGATTTCATTTGTTGTAAATTGTCCACTAGCACGACCAGTGAATTTTTCTTCAATTTTTTGTTTTGTATGTTCAGCTCTTTCTATAACGTGAACCATTTGTCTATCATTGTGATCGCTAAGAGTTTTTTGGTATTCTGTTTTTTCAATGTTGATTGCCTTGATCCATTCTGTAAGAGTTTCTTTATCTGGAGCAGTGATTAACATTGAGAATGATTTTTCTTTAAAAATTTGAAGATTATTTGAGCCTTCAAATTCTTTGATAACCAATTGATGAAGGAAAATAATTTGTTCGAATTGAAGACGAATGGTTTTTTGTTTACCAAAGAATGATGAACCTGATGATTTGTTTGGTCTGGTAATAGCTAAACTGTCATTAAAAAGATAAAGTACAATTGGTGTCTTTTTGCCTTTGTTTAAAATTTCAAAAAATTCACCTTCTTTTACGAATCTTCTATGAGATTTGGCTAATTGATTATCACCATCTAATTTTTCTTGAATTTCTGCTAACTTCATTATACTTTCGGCTTCTTTTCTCATTTCGTTCATATTTTCTGCAACTAAATTAATCTTGTCGAATGCTTGCTTTAATTGTTCATAATCTGGATGTGTTTGCCATGTATGGGAAATCATATCTTTAATTAAAAGACTGTAACGTGGAATTCTTTGAATTGGTCTAATGAGATAATCTTCAAGGCCACGAAGTTTGATTTCTTCATTTTGTTCTTTGATTTTATTTAGATATGACTTGAATTTACTTTGTTTCTTGCATTCATTTAATACACCCATTGCTTCGCTATAACTTCTGGAGTATTGAGAATAGATCTTGAGGAAATTACTAAACTTAATAAAAATATCGCCAATCATTGTGTCTTGTTTCCATTCTTTAGTTCTACCTTCAATGTCACTTAATAAACGTTTATTATAGGAGAGAATAATTTGAACTTCACTGAAAATACTTTGAATTTCTTCAATGGTAATAATTGGTGATCCTTTATCGATGGCCTCTCTTAAATCCTTCAAGATAACGTCATTTAAATAAGCTAAACGGTTAATATATTCTACTTCAGTCTTTTTAATCTCTTGAACAATTCTTTCTCTGTAAGCAGAATCACGTGCTAAAATAATTTGTCTATTTCTTTCTAACCATCTTCTTGTCGCTTTTTGAATTCTAATTGCAGCTCTTTCTTCTAATGATAATTGTGGTCTAGAAATTGATTGTCTTGATGGTGTACCATTATTTGATGCAGGTGTTGATGTTGATGATGCAACTGGTGGTATTGTAGTGGATGTTGTTGTTGTATTGGATGCCGATGAAACAACAGTACCGGTGGATGATGCATTAGTTGCAACGGTTGCTGTTGATACTACAACTGAAGGTTTTGATGGCGATGATGGTACTGGCTTAACATTTGGTGATGAAGACAAAGATACTGAATCTGGAGTAATTGTACCCTTAACATTTGTAATTAATGGTGAAACTGGTTGAGATAAACTATTTCTATCAGATTTTGGTGACTAAAATATATAAAAAAAAAATTAATAATTTTATATTAAATATTATAAAGAAATATATGGATATAATTAAATTAATTAATATTTTTAAAATTACTGACATTATTATTATGAGTGTTGGTATCATCATTATTATTATCATCACTTTTACTAATATTATTGTTATTATTAATTTCTGTAGTGTTTTGTTGAACCGTTTCATTAACCCTCTCATCACCCTTTAAACTATTTAAAAAGCTATTTTCAGAATCGTGGTTATTGCCACTACTGATACTACGACTTCTCGTTAAACTATTGTTATTGTTATTGTTGTTGTTTATACTATTATTATTTACATTTGCGAATCTCCAATCTAACTTTGATGGAGAGTTATTTTGTTGATTTGTTGGTTTATATTTAATTGTACAATAAGGACTATTATATGTTGATGACAATCTTTGATTTGATGGAACAAATCCTGAATTGTTTTTATTGGCAACTTTAAAAATATTATTATTATTATTGGTATTATTGGTATTATTGTTTTTATTATTGGCATTATTATTTTTATTAAAAAATGATGGATCTCTCCATTTTTTTAATATATCTTTAAATGAAAAGGTTTCGCTATTATTACTATTATTAATAGTACTAATACTACCAGCGCTATTATGTATATTTATATTTATATTATTATTATTAATAAGACTTGTAGTGTTGTTGTTATCTTTACTACTATTTAAACTATTATTTCCGCTACTACAATTACTACTATTTTCATCCTTTAAAAATTTTTCAATTGATACAGATGATGAGGTTGATATTGGTGATGAGGATAGTGAGGAAAATGATGATGATGATAATGGTGATGAGGGTGATGAAAAACTATCAATATTATAATCCAAATTATACTTTCTACCAATCATTATTTTATTATTATTATTATTATTATTATTACAATTATTACAGCTATTATCAGTAATTTTATTTATACTATTACAATTATTATTACAACTATTATTTAAAATTAAATTATTTACCCTTTGTTGTGGACTATTATCTGGATATAATTGTTTTTGAGCAGCAAGATGTTGAAATAATTGATTTTTAGTTGCTTCCACTGAATTTCCCTCGTTTTGAGATTGGCTTTTCTTTATAACTTCTTGTCTCTTGTTTTCTCTAATTGTAAACTGTGCTAATAATGATTCAGCATGATTGATCTCATCTTTACTAAACTCCTCTATTGTTGGCTCTAATTGTGGCCATTCGATTGAAAACTCGTAATTTGGATCTGAATTTGCAATCTTAAAAAAATTTAGTTTGGTTAATAAATTTTCTCATACATTAGAGAATATGTTATGTATTATATTATTACTTACTTTACAGACAGATTCTAAACATTCAATAATTCTTTTAATATTTTGATAAGTAGTGTGATTATTTACAATATCAGAAAGAGCGAATCTTTTGTGACGAGGAACACCCATATCAACACATGCTTGAATAAAGAAACTGATGTTTTCATTATATTTGAAACGAATAGTTGCTTTTGGTGTATTTGCATCTGGTATTGAAATTCTTGGCATTAATCTTGGGCTTATAGTATTTATAACTTTACATAATAATACACCATCTTCAAAAATTTGGTTGAATTCTTTATTTTGATCGATTTTAATATCTAATACATTTTCGATCCACTGTAATGCTGCTCTCTTTTTACATAAAAAAGTTGATGATTTGCTCATTATTTATTCTGTTATCTATATTATTACAGTACTTTTTATTGTTAATTTTTTCTTTAGCTCTTTTTATTGCTATTCTTTTACTAATAGTACACTTGATTTTTTTTTTTTAAAAAAAAATAATTCTTTTTAAAGCTGTAATTTTTTTGAACTGGATATATTTTGAAAAATTTTATTAATATTAATCTTTTAAAGTGTTATTTAACAAATAGAAAATTAAATATAAAGAAATTTGATATATAAAACAACAAGGAAAAAATCAAAAAAAAAAAAAAAAAGAAAAAAAAATTTTATTTTAAAAATTATATATTTATAGATTACTATATTATTACTTGATTGTTTTATGATTGATAAAAATTAAAATACACAATAAATAATTAGATGATAAAGTTGGTATTTTACTTTTAAATATTTTATTATTATTATTCTTATTATTAATATTTTTATAAATAAAAAAAACCAAAAAAAATAAAAAATAAAAAAAAAATAAAAAAATAAATAAAAATTGTTTCAAAACACACAAACACACCCTTTATCTAATAGTTGAGTACTGCACTACATTAAACACATAACAAAAACCACACCACACACTCTTACTTTTCACTATATCGTTAAAAACTGTGTAATTTTTTTTTTTTCTGTTAAGTGTGGTAATAGTGTAATTCTACTTTTGAATTATATTATTATTATTATTATTGATAAAATATTTTTTCGCACACCAAAAATACATACAAAATAATTTTAAAAAATAAAAAAATAATTATGATAAAAATTTAGTGATTATAAAAAAATTTAGAAAAAAAAACTTTGGATTGTGAGTGATTTTTTAAAAATGATTATAATATGGAGTCGACCTGATGATTATTTATATTTTTAAAAAAAAGTTGGAGCAAAAATAAAAACCCAATCACTATTAAAAATAAAATAACAAGTTAATTTTAAACACATACAAACCCAGTTTTCTTTTTTTTTTTTTACTAAAAATATTTTGAATAAATAAATAAATAAATAAATAAATAAATAAATAATAAATATATATAAATAAACAAATAGAATAAATAAATAGAATAATAATTAAATAAATAAGTATTAATGAATATAAAAAACTATTAAAATATTATACAATATAAATAAATATTTGTTTTGTGATAAAATGAAAAAAAAAAAATAAAAAAAAAAATAAAAATTTTTTTTTTAAAAAAAAAAAATAATTTAAAAAAAAATTTTTAAAAAAAATCTAAAATTGAAACTTTTTTATAATTATTTTTTTCATTTAAATATATGAGAATAGCTGCTATAGACCCATTTAAATAATAGGTAAGGTTTTTAAACAGAATTATCGATATAGTGCCGTCAAACACCTCCCTTTACAAATTTGTTTTAATTTTTTCTGTTTTAAATCGAATCCAAATAAAGAAATAAAATGAAATCAACAATTTAATCAAATAATAATAAATAACATTCATCAAATAATTGAAAATAATTTTAAATATTATTTTTGGAATTGTGTTCCTTTTTTTTTATTTAAAATATTTTAAAAATCATTAAATAAAACAGTAAATTTTTAATCAATTCATTGAAAGATTTTACCCAAAATTTTTTTTTTAATTTTTTTTTTTTTGTAATTCATTTAAAATCAAAAAGATATTAATGTATTACTATTTGGGAAATGTTATTAAAAATTTTTTTAATTCTGAAATTTCATTCACCACCAAACATTTTTTCATTATTACAAACAATTAATGGATCTTTTTTTTTTTTTTTACAAAAAACCAATAATACCCTAAATTATTATAATAATATTTAAAATTACCTTTATTTAGAAAAAAAAATTTTTTATTTTTTATCACATTTGTAGAATTAATTAAATCAATCAATCAAACAAATCATATTATAATTACCCAAAAGAAAAAAAAAAAAAAAGTAATATTATTTTTTTATTTTTTTTTAATTTTTTTTTTTAAATTTTTTTAATTTTATTTTTTTTTTAATTTTTTATTTTCAGTTCATTTTTTTTTAAAAATAATAAATATAATAATAGTATTAAATAATAATATTGTTTAAAATATAAAAAAATGAAAATTTTAGTTCCAATTAAACGTGTTGTCGATTATGCAGTTAAAATTAGAGTAAAATCAGATAAATCAGGCGTTGAAACCGCAAATGTCAAGATGAGTATGAACCCATTTGATGAAATTGCAGTTGAAGAAGCAATTAGATTAAAGGAAAAAGGTATTGCTAAGGAAATTGCTGCAGTTTCAATGGGTCCAAAACAATCACAAGAAACAATTAGAACCGCAATTGCAATGGGTGCAGATACTGGTATTCATGTTGAAACCGATAAAGAACTCCAACCATTAGCTGTTGCTAAACTTTTACAAAAATTAGTCGAAACCGAAAAGCCACAATTAATTATCCTCGGTAAACAAGCTATTGATGACGATTGTAATCAAACTGCTCAAATGTTAGCTGGTTTATTAAACTGGCCACAAGCCACTTTTGCCTCAAAGGTTGATATCAAAGATGATAAAGTTCATGTCACTCGTGAAATCGATGGTGGTTTAGAAACTCTTTCAATGAAATTACCAGCTATTGTTTCATGCGATTTAAGATTAAATGAACCAAGATACGCCAAATTACAAAATATGTAGGTATTATATATATATATTAACCCAACAGATATAAATATACAGTGTATTAATAAATTAATTTTTAAAACAGCATGAAATCAAAGAAAGCTCAATTAAATGTTTTAACTCCAGAAAAATTAGGTGTTGATACTACCTCACATCTTTCAACAGTTTCAGTTGAAGAACCACCAAAGAGAAAAGGTGGTGTTAAAGTTGAAAATATTGATCAAGTTGTTGAAGGTCTTAAGAAAAATGCTTTAATATAAATAAATAAATAAATAAATAAATAACTAAATAAATAACTAAACAATAATTTATTAAATAATAAATAAACAAATAAATTACTTTTTTTTTTTTAAAAAAATGAGAAAAAACAAATAAAAGATATAACATAAAAAACATTTTGGAATGTTATCCCCAATAATTAGGATTTATACATTTTTTTATCTTTTAATAATATTACAAATTATTACATAGGTTCTAAAAATGGATAAAAATAATTTTAATTTTTTTTTATCTTTTATTTTTTTTTTTATATAAATTTTATATATAAAATTTTTATATATGTTTTAATATATTTTATATATAAATTTTTATATATATTTTAATACTTTTTATTTATATATTAAAATGCAAGGTTTAAAATTAAGTGACCCTTTTAATTATGAAAATGATATTAAATACTCAAAGAATAGCTCTGTTTCTTTTTGGAATGATGTGGCTACTAAATATGTTCATTGGTATGTTTATATTTAATTGCTTATATATAAAAAAGTCAAGAGTTTTTAATATATTTTTAATAGGGATAAAATGTATGAAAATGTATATGAAGAAATAATTGATAAGGAAGTGTGGTTTAATGGGGGAATGTTAAACACCTGTTATAATGCATTAGATGTTCATTTAAATGATGAGGAGTTACGAGAAGAAATTGCTTTAGTTCATGTTTGTGCATCTAAAGGTTTACAATATGAAATATCATATAAAGATTTGCACCATAAGGTATGTGTTTTTTCGAGAGCATTAAAAAATTTAGGTATTGTAAAAGGTGATACAGTTGTTATTTACATGCACAATTCTATAGAATTGGTTATAGCAATGTTAGCATGTGCAAGGTTAGGTGCAATCCACAGTGTTGTTTTTGGTGGTTATTTATCTAATAGTTTGGCTGATAGAATTGATCATTGTAAACCAAAAATATTGATTATATCCAATTATGGTTTTGTAATAGATAAAGTGCATCAATATATACCTCTTGTTAAAAAAGCAATAGAGTTAACTAAACATAAACCTAGTAGTGTTATTGTATTTAATAGAAAAGATATTCAGGATGTAATTGAAGATAATACATCAATAGAAAACTCATTGGATTGGGATAATTTGATAAAGAATTTAGAACCATTATATGAATATGTTCAGGTAGAGTCTACCCATCCTTTATATATTTTATACACCAGTGGGACCACAGGTGAGCCTAAAGGGATTGTAAGAGAAACTGGTGGGCATGCGGTGGCAATTAATTATGCTATTAGAAATTGTTATGGTCTAAAAAAAAAAGATTGCTTTTTCACAACTGCAAATATTGGATGGGTAAGTGGACATTCATTTGTCGTATATGGGTGTTTGTTTTCAGGTGTAAAATCAATTATTTTAGAAGATATAACTAGTGATTTATATAAACACTATTGGGAAATTATAAGCAGATTCAAGGTTAATTCATCAGCCACAGTTCCAGCAATTATAAGATTAATGAAAAACAATGATCCAAATGGTGATATTATATCAAAACTAAATGTTTCATTTCATAAAAATATTTATTTAGGAGGAGATAAATCACATCCAACTATCATCAATTATATTAACAATATTTTAAAACAATCAGTAACAGATGAATATTGGCAAACTGAGTCTGGTTGGGGTATGCTTATGTATCCATCCAAACAGTTAGCATATAGAGATTGTTCAGTAGGTAAGCCTATGCCTAGCTATAACATCACTATAGTAAATAGTAACGGTGAAGAGGTTAAATCGAATGAAATTGGTGAAATTGTAGTTAAAAAACCATTACCTCCATGTTTCATAACCACTTTATATAGGAATGAAGAGTTATATAAAAAAAAATATAAATCAGAAAAACATGGATATTATAAAACTGGAGATAATGGTTATTTCGATGATGATGGATACTTCTATATAACATCAAGGGTTGATAACTCGTTATCAATTTGTGGCTCAATGATAAGAGAAGACTCAATTGAAAACTCAATTAATAAACATTCAATGGTTAATGAATGTTCTGTTATTGGAGTAGAAGACCCAGTTAAAGGTCAAGTACCTTTAGCATTTATTGTTAAAAATAAAAGCAATTGTGATATGAATAATGAAATGTTTGAAAAAGAAATTAACAAACTTATTACAGAGGATTTAACAGTCATTGCAGTAGTAAAAAAAATAATTATATTAAATAAATTACCAAAGACAAGAACGGGTAAAATAACAAAGTCTTTGCTAAAAGAAATATTTAATGGTAATTTTTTTATTATTTTAAAAAAATATTATGTAATATAAAAAAAAAACTAATCAAAATATTTTATTAAATTTAGATCAAAAGTATAGTATACCTCCATCATTAGATGATATAAATATAATAAATGATCTTTTAGAAGCATATAATAACTACAAAATATATTTCATTGAAAATAAAAACAACAATTTTTTTTAAAAACTATTTATTTATAATTTAAAATTATTTTTAGAAAAAATGAGTATTTTTTTAAATTAACATTTAACCATTGCAACGGTATAGTCACCACTTGATTTTTGATCAGGATTTGATGATGTTTGTAAATCAACATAGCTGAATGATGATGGATTGTCACGGTTAAGATCCCAATGGCTTAAGAATGAAAGGGAATTGGTGGCACAGAAGTTAGCTACTTTTGAAGCATCATCAATGGTAAAAAGTGAAAGATCATCATTTAAACCAATCATTGGAGTAATGGCTACTCTTCTGAATAAAGCTGAATCCGATTCACTTGGATACACTTGTTTTAATTGGTTTTTAATGCTAGTGGCAGCTTCAATAGCAGCATCACCTATAAATAAAAAATAAATTAATATAGGTTTTTTATATATCTAGTATTTTTATACATACCCATTTTATCTTTATAGCTTGGATCATAATAATCCATAGCCATACCATTTACAGTAAATGTAAGGTTATTTTCCTTTGCTTTATTAACAACACCCATACCTGTGGTAGTTAAGCCGGATGGTAATACTGGAAGAGTGAATGAAATGGTAACATTTGGGTTCTTAGCAGAAACAGTTTTTAAAGCTGTGCAGATATTTGTTTCATTATACAAGCCATTTTCTAAATCAAAATCTAAAAATGTTGCGCTATATAGCTCAATTACTTTATTGTAGGTTTGTTCCAATTCTTCAATAGTAAATTTGGAAGAAATGTCAGAATTTGCAGCACCTCCAAATGATACACCCTAATAATATTTTAAATAGAATTAATTAAAGTTTATTATTCATTACCAATAGGAAATTAAATACTTACAACTCTTTTTCCACCTTTAATAAGTTCATTTGCTAATGGTACAGCCCAATCTAGAGCCATTGTTGGTTGAGCAGCCCAACAAGCTTCACCATTGGATGCTAAAGTAATAAATCCAAACATTAAGCCAGTAGCTCCATATTTAATAACCTCTTCACCATATATTGGGTTTGGTCTTCCATTTGGATAGTGCTACAAGAAATGAATTTACATTAATACAAGAATTAAAATTAATAAAATCTACAAAATATACATACTTGCCAATCACTCCATTCAGCATTAATTGATACATCACAAAAAGGAACTACTTGAGTCATATTTAAAGAGAGAATTATGTTTATAAATATATAATAAATTACAATAAATGAAAATTAAAAAATTTTCTAATTTATATTCGAAATCAAATATAAAAAAAAAAAAATTAAAAAAATAAAATTACAAAAAAAAAAATATAAAAAACCCACCCAAGCTGTTTATTGGGGGAAAAGTTTTTTTTAACACAAAAAAAATATTGTTTTTATGAAACCAAATGGACATGTTCAAAAAATGCCCATTAAAAAAATTAAATCTTTAACCTTTTTTAAAATTTATCAGTTTGATTTTTTGATAATTGTAATTTGGCATTAAAAAAGTGAAGTTTTGATACCCCATAAAACTCCTCAATTATTGTTATTATAATCCAAAATTATTAATTGAAAAAAATACAAAAAATAAAAAATAATAAAAGTAAGTTTCTAAAAAAATTTATTATAATTTTTTTAATGCATATAAAAAATTAATATTTTAAATATATTTTTGAAAGTTGTTCTTTAAACTTGAGCTACTTGGGTTTGTTCTTTGACCACCATGAGCAAAATTATTTTTTAAAACAGTTTTATGTAATGATTGGGAAGAAGGCTGAATATTTGGGTTAGGTGTTATTTGTGAGGTATATGGTATATATGGTTTAAGTGGTGATAAAATTGGGTAAAGTGATTGTGGTTGTGATTGTGATGGTTGTCTTGGTTGTGTGTAAGAGATTTGAACCAATGGTTGTTGATAGGGTGTTTGTTGAACTTGAGATCTATATTGTTGTGGTAATGATTGTGGTTGTTTATGTTGGATATTTAATGAAGCTGGGGTTTGATTTGGTTTTTGAAAACTTGGAGTTTCTTGGTATTGTATTTGTTTAGAATGATACTGCTGCATTTGTTGCTGTAATTGTTGTTGGTATTGATATTGTGGTGTAGATAACTGAGTTTGGTAACTTTGGGTTTGTTGGTGGGGTATTGAAACGAATTGTTGTTGCTGTTGTGATTGTTGTTTTTGAGGTTGACAATATTGTTGTTGATGTTGTTGTTGGTGTTGATGTTGTTGATGTTGTTGATGTTGTTGTTGTTGATGATTTGGTAATGACTTAGTTTGTTGATGTACTGTTGTCTTTCGTTTTGGAACTAAACTAATTTGAACAGGTTTTTGTTCTTTTATAGGTTGTACAGAGTTTTGGTTAATATTTTTTGTTTTTAAAACTGTTGAATTAATAAATCTGTTTGGTTTTTTTGAGAGAGTTGGAGTATTTGTTTTTCTAACCCTGTTTGTTGTGTGGAAACTAAATTCTTTTGGTTTGGTTAGTCTAGAGGTGGAAGAATAGGATTGTTTTGGTTGGGCAGTATTATTAGCTGTTGTATTCATTAGTTTTGGTGAAACTTTTAAATTTGATTGATTAATACATTGAATTAAAGACTTTGTTAAACTTTTATATGGTGATTGAACAAAAAGTGGTTGTGGTGAATTATTTGAAGAGTCTGGATAATTGTATTTATTGATATTATTGAAGTGGCTATTCTTTTTCTTATTATTTAATTCAAATAAATGATTAATATATTCGGTACTGCTTGTATCAACTGTTTTGATTTCAACTGGTTTCTTTTTAATTGCTAATGGAATTTCGCCATAACGTTTATCACACTGAAATTCAAATGGTGATTGTCTAGTTAAATTTCTATTAATACCCCATTTCTTTAAAGTTGGGCTTTCTTTATTAAATTTGGGTAAATATGATTTTCCAATTTTTGTATGTTCTTTTTTAATATTTTGGATTTCTTTTGCAATTGATTTTAAAATTGATACAGATGATTTGCTTCTTTGATTAGTTAAAAAGAATGGACTTTTTGGAATTGTCAACTTTTTATTTAAAACTCTTTTTGGTGTTGAGATATTAGTTGTAACCCCAAATGATTGAGTCGAATTTGAGTGCAAAGATTGGGTAATTGAAATGGATTTTCTTTTTTGTGATTTTACTTTTAATACTGGTTTTTGTTGATGCTGTAACTGTTGAAGTTGCAATTGTTGTTGCTGTTGTAACTGTTGTTGTAACTGTTGTTGTTGCAATTGTTGTAATTGTTGTTGTAACTGTTGCTGTTGTAATTCTTTCTGTTGTTGTAACTGTTGTTGCAATTGTTGCTGTTGTAACTGTATATGTTGAGCTTGATAAATTTTTCTCTCTTTTTCCTCCTGTTCTTTTAATTGTCTTTCTTTCTCTTCTCTTTCTTTCTTTTCTTTAATTTGGTCTTGTTGTTTTAATATTGATTGCTTTGATGGTCTTTGTTGAGCAATTGGCTTTGGGTTGATTGATTTTTGTTGAAGCAAACTTAATCTTTTTTCGAGTTGTTGGTGCTCCTCTTCTTCCTTTTCTTCTTTTGCCAATTTATTAATTAATTGTTGATTATCTAATTGCTGAATATTATTATGACTATTAAAATTTATAAGTACTTTTGATGATTTCAACTCTTGGTTTTTTTTTTGTAATTCAGTATCTTTTTTCAATTTTTCTAATTTCACTTCAAGTTTTTTTTGAAGTAATTGATCTTGAATTTGTTCGACTCTGGATTTTGAGGAGCTTGGGTCTAAACTAAAATCAGAAATTGACATTTTCTTTGGTTGATGGCTAGATTCTAAACTTGATGAAATTTGTTGTGATGATTGTTGATCTTGAAATTGTTTTAAATTTAATTTTTTTAACTCAATCCCTGTTAATTGTGAAGGTTCACATTTTTCATCTGGTTGAATTTTCATTGGTTGTAATTTGAATCTAGTGATTCTTTTATTCTTCTTACTACTTAAATTAGATTCACTATCTTCATATTCTTGCTCTTTTAAATTTTCCTCTACCGATTCAACTTTTTCCCATTCTTTTTGTTGTTGTTCTACTTCTTTTTGGAGCAAATTTGTAAAATTAAAACAAAACTCTTGAGTTTTAGATGGAGATGATGTTGTTGACCCACATGATGTATTTATTGTAGTATTATTATAGCTGTAAATATTGCCATTTGGTACATTCATTTTTGAAATAGGGTTATTTTCTTGTTGTGGTTGTGATTGTGGTTTAACTCTACTTGGGGATTGTAATGATTTTTTCTTTTCTAAATTTTGTGTGATATTTTTAAATGGCGATTTTATTGGGAGTTGTTTAGCTGAATCTATATGACTATTAATACTTTTCATTAATTGACTACATTTTTGAATGTTATCATTATTATTATTACTACTATTATTATTATTATTATTATTATTATTATTATTATTATTATTATTATTATTATTATTATTATTATTATTATTTATTAAATTATTTTCAATATTTGGTTTATTTTCTTTTTCATTTAAAATATCATCCTAAGTTTTTTGGACAAAA
>NW_003519729.1:0-3573 GCF_000190715.1 Dictyostelium purpureum | reverse complement strand
AAACAAAAAGTTAATTTATTTTTTTATTTTTGAAAATAAAAAAAAAAAAGCGCAAATTTAAAAAAAAAAAACTAAACAATATAAAGGAAAAAAATAAACACCATAGAAATAATAGGAAATAATAATAAAAAATAATATTAAAATGAAAAATAAAGTAATAATAATAATTTTAAATAAAGGTATTCATTTACATTTTTTTAATTTAAAAATTATATTGTTTTTTTTTAAAACAATCATTTAAATTTATATAAATAAAAATTATGTTTTATTTATATTTATATTTTTTATTATTATAATGTAATAATATTTATTTATAAATAAAATATTTCTTAAATTAAAGAAAATGCTTTCTATAGAAAGTTTTTTCCAAAAATTTTAAAAAAAAAAATAAAAATAAAAAAAAAAAAATTTAAAAATTATTAAAAAAATTTATGAAAATTTTTCTTTTATATTTTTTTTAGTGTGTATTATATATATTTAAACGAATTGGATATACTCAAACTATAATTTGAATAATAATAATAATACAATGGAACAAGATGAAAGGAATACAATCGACACAAACACAACAGATAATGAATCATTTACCTCTGTCACAAATACAACATCAAACAAAAATAAATCACCTGTAGAACAACAAAACTCACCAAACTATAGATTATTATACGAATTGTATGTAATTATACCTCAAATACAACAAAATAATATCAAATAATAAAAAATAATAATAAAAAATAAATAATAAACACCAAAAATCATAAAGAAATAACAAATAAAATAATAAATAAAATAAACCATTATTAACATCCATTTCTTTTTTCTTCATATTAAAATAGCAAAAAACTTTCAGAACTAATGATTAGAGGTTTATATGTCATCCCCTCATTTAACTCAATTCATGGTATGAAACATAAATTTAATTTAATATTTATAAAAATAAAATTTTTTATTAACTATCGATATATATTATTTAGAGTGGCATTGTGTATTATTTATTAGAAATAGAATATATAGATCTGCAATTATTAGATTTTTAGTTGTTATACCAGACGAGTATGTAAAAAAATAAAAAATAAAAATAAAAATAAATTTGTTTTATTAATACAATATTAGTTTTCCAGATTCATGTCCATCAGTTAAATTTTTAACTCCAATGTATCATCCATTAATTGGCTCAGAAGGTGAAATCGATTTATCACACCAATTTTCAGATTGGACTTCAGAAAAATATATGATAGCACATGTTTTATGTTATATTAAAAGTATTTTCCACAACCCAGATAAATATAACTACCCACCTTTAAATCAAGATGCATATAATTTGTAAGTGTAGAATCAACACACAATCTTGTTAAACCTCACACAACACTACATTTCACAAAACTACACACTTTAGATACCAAATATAGCACAACACACTCGCAGAACATTTATACTCTTTTCATATTATAATAAAAACATATTAGTATTTGGATTCTATTTATAGGAATAATTTAGGTATTATATTATAAAAGGAAAGAGGAATAAGAGGAATAAGAGGAAGAAAAATTAAGGTAATCAGAACATAGAAAAAATTTATGACTTTGATTTTTGATTTAAAATTAGAATATACATGAAATTTTTACTCCAAAAATAGTCACATTCAAAATTCGAAATATTACAAAAATTATTTTATTTATTTTATTTTTCTTTTTGTGTTTGTTTGTGTGTTTTATTTTTTTTGTTCAAGGTAAAACTCTAATTTCGAAACTATAGTTTTATCTTTAATGGTGTTAAAATATATTTCAATACCACTCAAAAAACAAAAGCATACAAAAAAAAAAAAAAGTCAAAGACTAATAATACTTTTAAAGCAATAATAAATATTTTCCCCACACACACCACCACCACCACCATATTAACACAATCTTTTATTGGCATTTTTACATAAATTTAACACAACACCATTTTTTTTTTTAAAGAATGAAAAACAATCCAGACAATTTTCAAAAAAGAGTTTCAGAATATGTTGAAGATTCTATAAAAAATGTTTATGATAATCCCCAAGACTCTGCCATTTATTTTACAAAAGAGTGGAAAGATAAGAATCAATGGGAAAATACTAAAAAACAAATTTTAAAACAAGATAAAGGTATTATAGATCAAATATCAGAATATTCATCAAAACTTAAAGATTTTTTTAATAAATAAATAAATAAATAAATAAATAATTAAATAAATAAACCTAGAAAAATAGAAAGTAAAAACCAAAAAAACAAAAAAACAAAAAACAGAATAATAACTAGAAAAAATATAAATTAAAATTTCTTTTTATTTGTTTTATTTATCTTTATTTAATAAACGATATAATTTTGTAAATAAATAACCCACTTTCTGTTATTTAAAATTTTTGTAATTAATTTCTATTTTATTATTTCACATACATATAAGTTGTTATTAAAAGATAATGACTTAAATTATTTTTCTTTGAATTCTCAAAACAAAACCAAAGTATAAAACTAAAAAGAAGAAAAAGAATACGAAGTAGAAAAGATAATAATATATTTACCAAATTTCTAAAAAAAAAAACAATATAAATAAAAAAAAAAATTTAATCATTTATAGAAATTAAATAAGATGCCTAACAATAAAAAAAGGAATCATATAGAAAATAAAAAAGGATTATTGTGTAATAGTTTTTTTTTTAGATTTAAAAAAGTTTTATTTAATTTTAGTTTTAATGGTAAAAAAAGGAAAAATAAATATAGTTAACAGGATCATTTTTAATGTTTTTTTTGATAGTTTCTGATTATTTTTTTTTTTATGTTTTGTTTTAATTAAATTTTATTATTGTAACAACAAATTTTGGAATAGTATTATTAGAATTTGATAAAAAATTATTTTTTATTCAAATCTTTGCTTTTTTGATTTATTTGGTACTGATTTCTTCCATTGTTTTACATTTACATTGATTAATGATTGAAGAACAACTTCGTTGGTGAGTGGGTTAGTTAAAGTGAAATGGAAATAAAGTGGAATATGAGAGTTGTGACCAGAGCAGCACATTGGTTTTAAAGAAAGAGTAAAACCACCATCTTTGACACGTGTTAAAATATTATTTTTAACCAAAAGGACTTTACCTTTAGCGTGTGGATTGGCTGAGAAATAAGATTTAGTTTGATAATATTCAGTACAGATTTTACAGTTGTAAATTGGATTTAAATGGCCATCGTAAACATTACCATCAAGAATAAGAGCCTTTTCATTTACATCTGGTTGTTGTTTGAATCTCTTAGCATTACCACTGTAACCTAATGAAGGATGAATATAAATACGATATGATTCATATTTACTCATAGCTTGTGGATTATTATATGCAAGGAAACGTTCGTTATCGAATATACCACTTTTTTCGTCGATTTGGGTGATTGGGAGTGATGTATCTGGGTATGATGGGAGTTTGAATTGAATTGGTTGGTAGTAGTTTCTGTGCATTGGTTCTAATAAATTCCAACATGCCTTGTGTCTACCTGGTTCACCAGCGTAATATGGTTCAAAGAATACAACATTAGAACGTACCGAGATTGGTGGATG
>NW_003519728.1:6691-30289 GCF_000190715.1 Dictyostelium purpureum | reverse complement strand
ATAAAACAATATTAAAATTAAACCTCCAATAATTAAAATTGATAAAAATAAAACTATCCCTAAAAAATAATTTGTAAGTCTTGTTTCTTTAAGATAAAAAAGAATTAGTGATCTATTATGAACTATTTAAATATTATTTTAGATATATACCACATTTATGGCAAATTAGAGGTTGTTTTGAATTATATATGTCATTATTGATTGTGCTGTTTTTTATTGATAGTGATGTTGTGGAGTGGTGGGTTGCAATTCCTTTAAAGTTTGGATTTGATGAATTTGATAGTTGTGTATCATTTATACAATAATACTCTATTATAAATGAGTCGTAGTAAATCTTATTACATCCTTTATTTTCATCTAAAGATCCTTCGCAACAAGAATGGGATCCCACTATATGGAAAATGTTGAATATTATTATAATTATTAAATTTATATTGTATATTAATTTCATATGTTTTTTATTATATTATTTTTATGTTTATGGTTGGGTTTATAGATATATCAAATTTTTTATAAAATAGAATTTTTTTTTTTTATGGTAAAATGATTAATAAAAAATAAAATTAAAATTAAATAGAAAAAAAAAATAAAAAAATTAAAAGTTATTAATGTCTATGTATCACACTATTAAATGTTTTTAAATAAATAACATACCCCCACACCAAATATGTTTTTTTGTGTTAATATATTTTTCTTTATTTGCAAATAACAGATTAATTTTATTTTTCAAATAATTTACAAAGCCATTAAAAAAACAGTATTTTATTTCTATTTCATTGTGATTTTTATAATAATTAATTTTTAAATAAAATCATTGTATATATATTTCGTTATTTGATAGTTTATTGATTTGTTTAAAACATATAAGGAAATGGAAATATATAATTATTTAAAAAAAAAATTTAAAAAAAAAAAAAAAAAAAAATTAAAATTTTCAATTTTTTTTTTAAAATTTATTTAAATTAAAATCATTTTTTTTTAAATAAGATAATAAAGAAAATCATTAAGATCTCTAATAACAATAAAAAAATAATAATAAATAAAAGATAAACAATAACAATAAGAAAAAACATAATGGTTAAAGATGATAACAATGATGTCGAATTCAAAGATATAAATAACTCTAGCAATGGAGAATCGGGTCATAATGGTAATGTGGCAACAACAGCGAAAGTAGTCTATGATATAAGTTCGAATATAGCAGATTCACTTTCAATTTCAAATCGTATAAAAAACAAATGCCAAGAGTTAATATTAAATAAAAAGAATTTGGGCGTAATTACACAGGATGAAGAGTCAAATAATATAATTTCAACATTACTGTCCTCTTTAGAAGTTGATTTTATGGATATTAGAAAATCGATGAGAGATACCTATTTAGATTCCGAATATAACAAAGCAAAAACAAATGAAGAAAAGGTCAAGTTAGAGGCACTTAATTTAACCTATCAAAATATTTTATATGAAAAATATCATTTAGAAAAAGAAATTAACTCATTAAAAGATTTCAAGTAAGTTATCAGAGCTATTAATCTTTTAAACTGATTATATTATTATAAATTTCGTTATTAATCAAATTTTTTAAGCATTGACCAATTTAAACCAGAGTTACTACCAATTGAAACATATAATTCAAAAGTTCAAGATATTTCATATAATACAACATTTAAATCAGAACCTATCGACACAAATGATATCGAATTAAATGAGCATAATAAGCTAGTTAATAGATTAAATTTTGAAATTTATGAAAGAAATAGGTAAGATAAAACCTTTAATTACATCATAAGGTGTATCAATTTATTAATTCTCTTTAATATTTTATTTTAGAATGATTGAACAATTTAATAAAATTCAAAGAGATAAAAAATTACTTTTAGGATTAAACAATACAAAACAAGAATTCCTATCTTCATTATCAAAGAATCTATCAGTAATTTCGACAAAGATAGCACCAGTTCAAAATTCATTAATCAAATCAATTACATCTATTAATAATCCACCTCTAATGTCAAAGAGAACCGCATCATTTAACTCTACATTCGAACAAACAGTTTTTAATTTACCAAAGCCACTATATGTACTTTATTATACTGTAAACTCATTTTTACAATCAAACAAAACAACCAATAACAACGGAGCTAAAAGCCCCTCATTAAGAATCAAAGGGGATATGGAAAAGGCAATTAAATTTAACAAAGAGTATGTAGAAAAACAAACACCAGATAATGAAACCAACGAAGAACAACCAAATGAAGAAGATCAATATTATTATATTCACCCATTATCAGTTTTATTGGACTACACCATTTTAGATACCAAAACAACTTTACAATTTCGTTGGAACTGGTCAAAAAATGTAGTACTTTGCAAAACCCTAGGCCATTCAGATTACTATCTATTCAATATATTCCCAAATGATAATGGCTTTTCAAATTATACAAATGGAATTGATATTCCACCCCTTTCAATATCTTCACAATTTGCTTCACCATTTACATCCCCAACACCATTATCACCAAAACCAATCAATAATAATAGTACCAGTAAAAGAAATAACTTTTTAGCACCATCACCTTTACCACCTCTATCACCACCTTCATCTTTAGGTAAACCTTATAAGTGGGTCCAAGTTTTATGTGGTTTATTACCATGTAAATTTATTCAAATTGAATCATCAAATCAAAAATTCGAATCGACTGATCAATGGTCAATAACTTCAGAAATTATGAATTCAATTTTTAAAAGACTTGAAACTAAAATTTCATTTGAAAAACAAATTGGCTATTTAAAAACACAAACTTTATTATATCCAACCTTAAATATACAATCCACTTTATCAGTACCTTCTTCATCATCATCCTCCTCTTCCTCATCATCATCCAAAGCCTCATCATCATCATCATCATCATCTGACAAAAGTAGTAGAGATAAAGACAAAAGTAGAGATGATAAAAGAGATAAAGTTAGTATCAGCCAAAGCAATAGTAGCAGTAGCAGTAACTTATTTATAAATAATGATAATAGCGAATATCCACCAATTAAATTCATATCAATTCAAGTAGAATCATGCCCAAATGATTTAATAGGGTCAGATTTTATTAAACTACTATTTAATAATAGTATTGTAGATATTGATGTATTGATTATTGTTCCATACGACTATCCAATAGTTCCACCAACATTCCAAATCAACAGTTCAAAATCAAAAGATTATAAAGAAACCCTTACCAACCATATTATACTATTACAAAAAGAACAAATTCAACAGTTGGAGACCTACTTTAATTCACAATTTATTTATCAAAATAGTCACTTAGAATGCAATAACGAAATGTTCCGACAAATGATTATCAGACTAAAAGATATTTTAGAATTTTTATCTAGCGACCCAAGAATTATAAAATCAAAATGTCAGAATAGATTTTCAAAAGGTAAATTAAGATCATTACCGCTCCAATTCGATTCAAAAACCTCACTTTGGAAACATTAAAAAAAAAAAAAATAAAAAAAAAAAAAATAAAATGAAACATTTTTATAAAAAAAAAAAAAAAAAAAAAAAACAATAATATAATGACAACATTCAAACGATAATAGTAGACATTTATTTATCATTTCTCTCTTTTTTAATCTGTTAATATTGTTATTTTTAGTATATTGTTTTGGAGGGTTAAATATATTTAAATTTTATTAATCATAATTCAAATAAATAATTAGAGTGTGTGATGTGGTGAGTTTTGATTTTTTTTATTTTTAATTTTTTTTATTTTTTTTTTTTTTGTGTGTGAGGGTGTGTTAATTCTTTGTGTGCACAAGCGAACAAAGTAGGAATATAACTCTCTTTGTTGACAATACATAACAAAATTTGTATTTTATATATCGTAATTGATTATGATTAAGCTTGATCATCAACAATTTACCTTAGAATTTAAAAAAATAAAAAAAAGGAGGGAGATATAAACTTGGAAAACAAAAATTAATTTATTTAATTTAAATTTAAATTTTAATTATTTTGAATTTAAATAATTTGATTAAATTATTAAATTAAAGTTTTTTTTTTTATTTGTATTTTTTTCTATCTGTTTTATTAATCAGTCCAAAAGGCGCCGCCAAATATATTCACTTATATATATCTTTTAAAAAAAAAAAAAAATATTTATAACAATAACAGTAATAATAATAATAATAATAATATTAAAATTAAAAATAATCTGTGACAATTATTTGTTCTTACAATTAAAAAAATAAGAGATAATTCACATCTTGTTTAATAACACTTCAATTTAAAGTAATTATAATTTTTAATCTTTATTGATAAAATATTTTCAATAATTATATTAATTTATTTATTTTTTTATTTAATTATATTAATTTTAAATTTTTTTTTTTTTTTTATTAATTCCTTTATAATAATAAAAAATAATTTAATTTCATTATCTTTATTAAATAGTAGTTAGTAGTTAAAATATATACATATATTTTTAAATAATAATAAAATATATAAATAATAAAAAATGACTGCTTGTCCTGAAACCCCCAAAAAACAATTTTATAACAACCCAAATAGTTTTGAAGATTCAGATTTTTATAATATTGAATTCAATAGTTTATTGTTTGGTCCAATTCAAAATCAAAAGTATTTATATGATCCATATTTTTATCAACTAAAGAAATTAGAATGGGAAGAAAATAATTTAATGTTAAACTATAGAAATAATAATAATAATAACAACAATAATAATAGTTTTACAAATATTAATAAACTACCACCAAAGGCAACTAAATCAACAAAACTAAATTATGATTAGTTGTTTTTATTATAATGGTCGATTTTTCTTTGTATTTTTAAAATTTCGAAAAAAAAAAATGTAATTTAAATTTAAATAAAAGTTTCATTTCAATTATTTAAATAAATCTATTTTAAAACTATATACGTTTTATTCTTTATTTTCTTTATTATATTTTTCTTTTAAACTTTTTAAAAAAAAAAAAAAAAAAAAAAAAAAAAAAATATTTATTCTTTGATTTATTTAACAATAAATTTATTCAACAAATTAATTTTTTTTAGTTATTAATAGTAAATCACACACAAATCCAATCATGATTTTGATCGGGGAAAAAAAAAAAAAAAATTTTAAAAATTACTTTTTTTTTTTTTAATTTTTTTTTTTAATTTTTTTTTTTAAAATTTAATTTTTAATTTAATTTTTTTTAATTTAAATTTTTTTTAAAAATTTTTAAAAAAAATTTGGTTTATAATTTTAAAAAAAAACAACAATAATAAAAATACATAATTCATTTCATTGATCATTTAAATATATTAAAAATATCAATAAAATAACAATATAATCAATTCACATAATCACAATAATACATTTTTTAAAAAAAGTCACCCACTCCTCAAAAATTTTATTATAAAATCATCAAAAAAAAAATAAAAAACAAAAAATAAAAAATAAAAAAATAATCAATTATACACCATCATTTTTTTAATTACAAATATATAATCATATAATCATATAATCAATATTAAATCTATAGATTAGTTTAAAAGAAAAGTAAAAGAAGAAAAAAAAAAAAAAAGCAGAATTAAAAAATAATTACTTTTTTTTATATTTATATACAAATATATAAATAAAAAGAATATAATGTCATTAATACAATCAGAAATTTCAAATGAAGATCCTGAACAATTATTTAGAGTTTTAGAAGTAATTGGTCAAGGGTAAATAATATTACATTGGAATTATTACAATATTTTAATAATGAAAATGGACATTTAATTAACAATTTTCTTTTTCATTCTTTATTTAATAATAATAATAATAATAACAATAACAATAATAGATCTTTTGGTGTAGTTTGTACATGTATAAATACTATAACCAATGAAGTTGTAGCAATTAAATTTTTAGAAATGGAAGGTGAAGAGAACTCATCATTAAAGAAAGAGATTACAATTTTAAAAAATACAGTTAGATGTCCTTACATTGTAAAATATCATGGTTGTTATGTTAAAGAGAATAATTTAATGATTGTTATGGAATACTGCGATGGCGGTAGTATTTTAGACATTATGCAAATGTGTCAAAGAACACTTACAGAGATTCAAATAGCAGCTATTTTATATCAAATTGTAGAGGGTTTAGTTTATCTTCATTCAAATAAAATTTTACATCGTGATATTAAAGCTGGTAATGTTTTAGTAAATAGATTAGGTCAAGCAAAATTAGCAGGTAAATACTACTATAGATATTAAAACCATTCAACAACTATTCATAAAATCATACTAACCATATTTGTTAAATTAGATTTCGGTGTTAGTGCAATACTTGTAAATACAGGATTTAAACAAAAAACTGTTGTTGGATCACCGTATGTAGAAAAAAAAAGATATATTTATATATATTGAAATTATTCAAACAAAATATTAATATACTACTTATTATTATTATTATTATTTAAAATAGATATTGGATGTCACCAGAGGTTATATCACCACCAAAAGGATCAAATGGATATGATAGTAAAGCAGATATATGGTCATTAGGTATTACAGCTATTGAAATGGCAGAATCAAAACCACCTTTATTCAATTTAAATCCTGTTAAAGTTATTTTTGTAATTCCATTTAGACAACCACCAACACTAGAAACACAGAGCAATTGGTCACCAGAGTTTAATGATTTTATATCAAAATGTTTAAATAAAGAGGCAGATAAAAGACCATCAGCAATTGAACTTTTAGAACATCCATTCATTAAAAAAGGGAAGGAGAATTCACATCATATTATAGGAGAATTAGTAGAAGAATGTATACCAACAATGAAAGAATATAGGAGAAGAAAAGCAGAGGAAGAGGAAGAAGAGGAAGAAGAAGAAGGTGAGGAAAATCACGGCTCATCAGTTTCATCATCAGGTTTACAAAAAGGCACACTCCTTAAAATCAATACTGTTACTCAGAGAGCAACTATTATGAGGGAAGGCAGCGATAGTGATGAAAATGGTGGTAGTGGCGGTACATTTATCTACAATCCTAAAGATAGCTCCAATACAAGTAATTCTGGTACCGTAGTTTTTTCAAGAGGAAATACAAAAGATGATGAAGAGTTTGATTCAGGCTCTGTAGTTTTTAAAGGTTCAACGCTTGTTGAGAAATTTGAAAGTATGAAATTAAAATATCAACAAAAACTAAAACAACACCAAGATAGTGACGATGATGATGACGATGACGAAGATGATGATGAAGATAATTTCGATTCTGGCTCAGTAGTTTATACAAAATCGCCATTACAAGACGATTAAATAAATATATAAATTAATATAAATAACATATTATATAAAAAAAAAATTAAAAATAAAAAACACATCAAAAAAAAAAAAAAATATATACATAACACTTTTTTATTTGCATAGCTTTTTTTAATTATAAAAATAAATAAATAATATACACAATGGAAATATGCAGATTTAATATTTGTTTTATTTTTTATTTTTTATTTTTTAGGAAAAAATAAATGATTTTAATAATTTATTATAATATTAGGATGCAATCTCTATTATTTCATTGATTTTTCTTTTTTCTTTTCTTCTTTTTCTCTTTTTTCTCTTTCTTTCTTTTCTTCTTTTTCTTTTTTCTTCTTTTCCTCCTTTTCTTTTTTTTCTTTTTCTTTTTGTTCCTTTAATTCTTTTTCACGTTGTTTCTTATCTTCTTTGGATTTCTTATCGTCAGAGACATTACTGTTGGAAGAATGTGATAATGGATTTGGAGCTATTGTTGGTGACGATGGTGTTGATGATGTTGGACCTGAGGTATCCTTGCTAACTTTTTTAAATAATGAATTTAAACCACCACTTATACTCATTTTTCTTGAAGGTATACCATTATGATCATCTGTTTGATTTGATGCAGCTGGGGTTGCGGTTGTGGATTGATGTGAACCTGATTCGTTTGAATGTGAAGATGTATCTGAGTTCATAGAGTTTGATCTACTGGCAGCTTTTAAACTAGCTAAACGAGCTTTTTCCATTTCTAACTCTTCTCTTTCTATTATCAAATCCTGTTTTTCAATCTCTTTTAAGTTTTCTTGTTGTTCATCGAAAAGACGTTGTTGCTCTTCTTTTAATTGATTAAGCCTGGCTGTCTCTTCATCTTTGATTCTCTTTTCTTCATCTATTTTCTTTTGTTCCTCCTCTTGTTTAATTCTTTCTACCTCCTTTTCTTTTTCTTCATCAACCTTTCTTTTTTGCTCTCTTAATCGTTGTAACTCTTCTTGCTGTTCCTTTAAAGCCTGATCCTGTTTAATTTTATCCTGTTTTTCTTTTTCTTCTTTTTCTAATCTTTCCTTTTCCTCTTTTTCTATTTTTTCCTTTTCTTCCTTTTCTAATCTTTCTTTTTCTTCTTTTTCTAATTTTTCTTTTTCTTCTTTTTCTTTTTCTTTTAAAACTCTTTCTTGTTCTTGTTGTTTGAGTACTCTATCTTTTTCCTCTTGTTCAGCTCTTTCTTTTTCCTCTTTTTCTTTTAGTTTTGATATTCTTTCTTTTTCTTGCTCTTCCTTGGCATTCTGGGCAATTTGACGCTCTCTAGCTAAACGTTCAACCTCTTGTCTTTCTTTTTCTTCTCTATCAGCACGTTCCTTAAATTTCTTTTCTTCTCTAATTTTACGGTCATTTTCTAATTTTAATTCTCTTTCCTGTTCTAAACGTTTTTTTTCTTCCTCAGCTTTCTTTTCTTCTTCCTCCTTGCGTTTTTTTTCTAAGGATCTCTTTTCTTCATCCTCCTTACGCTTTTTTTCAGCTGCTACCCTCTTTTCTTCATCTTCGACTCTTTTCTTTTCGGTTGCAATTCTTTTTTCTTCATCTAGACGTTTTTTTTCTGCTATTCTTTTATCTTCATCTTCTTTACGCTTTTTCTCTAATAAATTTTTTTTTTTTTCTTCCTCTTCTTTTTTCAATTTTTCTTGCTCCTGAAGTTTAGCCTTCTTTTCATTTTCTTCTTTTTGCTTTCTTTCTTCTTCTTCTTGCTTTAGCTTATTTTGCCTCTCTAGTTCCTCTTTTTCCTTAATTCCTTTTTCTTTAAGCTCCTTTTCTTTTTGTTTAGTAGATTTTTCATTATCGTCACTACTATCACTGTCACTATTGGAGCTATCATCACTATCTTCATTTGAGCTTTGGTCACTATCTTCATCACTGTCATCATCACTATCATTCATTTGATCCAACATAAATTGAAGTTCCTCAACCTTTTTCTTCATTCTCTTTAAGTTATATTCGGCATCAATTCTTCGTTGTGATTCCTAAAAAAAAAAATATTTATATTTAATATAAATTTTTATGAGTTTTAAATTTTTATTTAATTTAAAAATACTTACTTTATTTAAATTATCATACATTCTTTGTTCAATTTCTTTGATTTTCTTTTCATATTCGACAGCACTATCTCTAAATGAATCTCCACGTTGTTTCTCTTTAAATTGTGACTCTTCTGCAGATTTTAATTTTTCAGATTGAACATGAATTTCGTGAGTTAAATCATCAGTTCTACTTTCTAAATCTTGAACAGATAAACGAAGTTTTTCGATAGTCTCTTGAGATTTTGATTTTTCTGCCTCGACCTTGTCAAGAACTTTAATTAAAAGTGATTTCGAAATCATTTTGGTAGAGGCATCTCTAAATTTGTTTGTCCACTTTTCATCAGTATTAAGAATTAAATCTAAACCAATTAAATCTTCAATCTTTTGAATTTCTTCGAGACTATTTAGTATAATTTGTTCAGTCGATAAAAGATTTGATGAGCTACCTTGTGAAGTAAGTGTTGGTGATGTTGGTACTGATAAAAGACTATTAGATGATAATTCTTTTTTAGGAGACGATGATGGAGTTATATTTTGTGACTGTTGATTTGAAACCTGTAACTGTTGATTACCATTGGTGCCCGGTATTAATTTTGATAAACCTGAAAATAATTTATTACCATTTTGCTGTTGTTGTTGTAGCTGTTGTCTCTTTACGGCCAATGCAACTTCTTTGTTGAAATCTTTTTGATTCTGTATCATTCTATTTCTGGTATCCTCAAGGATTTCTTTAAGCTTTAAGTTATCGTCGGCCATCTCGCTGAAAAGTTCGCTCATTGCTTGAATTCTTCTTTCTAACTCTTGCGATTTCTTTCTCTCTTTAAACATTTCTTCATCTTTATAGCTGGTAATTTCATGCAACCCCTCGACGACCTTATTATTTGCATCTTCTTTTTTTGTAATTTCATCTTTTAATTTTTTGACCTTTAATTTAAATCGGTATTTTCTTCAGATTTCTCTTGTAAACAAAAAACAATTGCTGAAATTTTTCTTTCATATTCATCTCTTATTTCCTCGATAATTTTATTTCTACTAAACTCCTCTTTTGATAGACTTGTTGTTGTAGAACTCGTACTATTAGGATTGCCATTTAAATTACTATTGCTTGATGCTAAAACTGAGCGGGTATTGCTCATTTTAATTTAAAATTTTATTTCGAAATTATTATTAAATAACAAAAAAAAAAAAAAAAAAAAAATTATATATAAATAATATAAAATAATAAACTATTTATTTTTAATTTATTATTTATATAATATAGATATATATATAAATGATATATATATAATATAATTATTAATTGTATATTATTATTTGTACACACTCTTTTGGTTTTAAAGAAAAAAAAAAAAAAATCTGTAAAATTTTTTAATTATTTTTTAAAAATTTTTGAAATTATTTTTTAATTAAAAATTTTTTTTTTTTTTTTTTTTTTTTTTTTATTAATTTATTTAGTAGTTATACCAAAATGGTATTGAAAATTGTCATTATATTTATTTTTAGAATAAAAACTATAAGCTATAGTAAAATGAAGAAATTATATGCATTGATTAAATCGAACATTTGAAACCCATATAAAATTTTTTGAAAATTTTAAAGTGAGATGGTCAATGTAGTTCATTGAAAATTGAAACTATTATTAAAAAAAAAAAAAAAATAGTTAAGTGTTATGAAAATATAAACATTTTGATTTTGATTTTTCAAATAATAACTTAACTAAAATACTGATGCACTGGGTAATTTCAATAATTAAACTTAAAACGTGTTAAATTAATAATTTTATTTTAAATTAATTTCAATTAAAATAATAATCAAAACTTAAAACTTACTTTTTTAATATTTATTTATTTTTATTCAAAGAAAAGATAATAATATTAACAATTCTTTATCTTTTTCTATTTCTCTTTCTATTTTTTTATTTTTAAAATAATCACCCGATTATAATCGAACTTGACAGGTACAAGTCGTTTTGTGTATTTTTATTTTAAATTTAAATTTCAATCGGCGCAATATAACGCCATAAATAAGATACTTTTTTTTTTTTATTTTTTTTTATTTGTTTTATAAAAAAAAATTTTATTTTATTTTTTTTTTATTTTTTTTATTTTTTTTATTTTTTTTTATTTTATTTTAAAAATTTAAAAATTTTCTTTTCTTTTCTTTTTTTATTTTTATTTTTGTTATTTTTATTTTTTTTTTTTTTTACCAAATAATCAATAATAAATAATAAATCAATAATAATAAATAATAAAGTTTATATAAATTATATATAACTTTTTTTACTATTTTTATATTGTATAAATTATAATTAAATAATATAAAATAAAAATTAAAATTTAATTTTAAAAAAATTAAAAAAATTAAAAAAAAAACCTTTTTTTTTTTTTTTTTTACAAACCCTTAAAACACACACATATTGTAAATAAATATAAATAATATTTGTTAAAGATATAAATATATACAAACAAAAATGAATATAAAATCAATTATGTCTCTTTTTGTTTGTATTTATATTTTTACAATATTAACCGAAACCGTACATTCACAAGGCCCATATCCATATGGTACAGAACCAGGATGCTCGATGTACGGGTTTAACGCAAGTTATATTATTGTAGATAATTTCAAGCCAGTAAGTAGCATTATAAAAAAACAAATTAGGAATAGCTAAATATGTCATATAGGAAATTAAAATTTAGGGATAAAAAAAAAATTTTTTTATGTTCATTTTTTAATCATTTCTTTTTTTAATAGTATGATCATACAGATATGGCACCAAACACTTGTCAAGCCTCTCACCCAGAATATTCAAATTCTTCATGTTGCACATTCAATCAAACTTTAGTATTATCAGATAATATGGTTATGGGAGCAGCAATTTTTGGACGTTGTCCAGCATGTCTTTATAATGTATGGGATCTCTGGTGTGCATCATCATGTAGTCCATATCAATCATCTTTTATGATCCCCACCAAAAATAATACCGAGGGTAAAATTTCAAATATTGATTTTATTCTTCATCCAGATTATGCTTGGGGTTTATATAATAGTTGTAAAGATGTAAATTCAAATGGTGCACCACCATTCGGCACCCTTTGCCCAACACCATTACTGTTCTTCCAATCAATTTTCTCCACCAACCCTGCATTTTCCATCAACTGGGTTTTCAACGAAACTGGTTATAATGGTAATATAACTCCATGTACTGCAAGTTGTTCATGTGGTCAATGTAGTGACTCTTGTACTGCTGCTCCTGCTGTAAACAATATTGTTTTCTTTAATCAATCATTACCATCAACCTATATGTTTGACCAAGAGTAAATAATTATTTAGTAGTTATCATTTAGACGTTTTTAATTGTTTTATTAACACTTTTTTTTTATTTTTTATTTCAATAGATTACCATGGTTAACAGTCGGATTAATTTGGGGATTTGTAATTTTTATTTTATCATTACTTTTATTATCGAGTGGTTGGATGTTATACAAAAAAGAACTTTTATTAATCAGTACATCAAATCAAAAAATTGGAGTATTTATGGCATTGTTCATAGTTTACGTTATCGCTATTTTAATTCCATTTATTATTGGCGCAGTCGATTTACCAACTCAAACTACCCAATGTCTTTGGAAAATGCCAGGTGATCACGAATGGTACTGCGATTTAGCTTTATTTGTTGGATCATATGTCATGTTTGCTTTGACTGTTCTTTTTGTCATGACCCTTGTTATTTATCTTTTATCATTATCATCCCAACCAATCCCAGGCTCTTCATCAGATGTTTCAGTTAGACTTCCAAACTCTGATTCACCATCAGACTCTCCATTATTGCAGTCAAGTTCAAGTGAAAATAGTTCTAGTTTTACAGCTGGTAATTTTGTTCAAAAATTATTTTACAAATATGGTCAAGTAATCGCATCTCGTCCATTGATCGTCATTGGAGTTTGTCTTATATTCACCGTTGTTATGGGTGTTGGTATTAAATTTTTACAAATTGAAGAAGATCCAGTCAAACTTTGGGTTGCACCTGGAAGTAGAGCTGCTCTTGATAAAGATTATTTTGATTCAAACTTTGGACCATTTTATAGAGTTGAACAATTAATTATTACACCAAAACAACCAGTCGATTCTATCTTCCAATACGATCTCCTTTTAGAACTCTTTAACATTGAAATTCAACTTATGAATTTAGTTACAAACTACAATAACAAAACTGTCACCTTACAAGATCTTTGTTTCCAACCAACTAAAAAAGGTTGTCTCGTAGAAAGTGTTTCTGGTCTTTGGCAAAGAGATATTAGTAAACTAAATACTACTCAAAATAATATTTTAGGTTATTATGAAAGTTGTCAATCTAATTTACTTGGTGCTTCATGTATGGATGCAGTTGGTGCACCAGTAAATCCAAGTGTAGTTTTAGGTGGTTGGGAGAAAAACTCAACCAATGCAACCACATTTGTTACTACATTCCTTCTTAACAATCCAAACTCTCAAGTAGACGAAGCAATGGCCTGGGAAAATGTATGGTTAGCTACTATCCAAAACATTTCAAAAGCCTCAACAGTTTTCGATATCTCTTACAGTGCAGAGCGTTCAGTCCAAGATGAATTATCACGTGAAAGTGAAGCTGATGTTCCAACCATTATTATTAGTTACAGTGTTATGTTTTTATATGTCTCATTTGCCCTAGGTAGTTACTACCCATTCCCAAATAGATTCAGTTCCATTTTGGTTCGTTCAAGATTTGCACTTGGTTTATGCGGTATTTTAGTAGTTGCATCATCAATCGTTATCGCAGTAGGTATTTGCAGTTATGGTGGTCTTAAAGCCACTCTTATTATTTCCGAGGTTATTCCTTTCTTAGTCTTGGCCATTGGTGTCGATAATATCTTTATTATGGTAAACACTTTTGAAACTCTTCATGTAGTTCGTTACGATCCTCAAACTGGTGCTTCAATTTTACCCACCGCCGAGGATTCATTAGCTCGTACTCTTTCAAAAGTTGGTCCATCCATGGCTTTAGCTTCTCTTAGTGAAGCATTAGCTTTTCTTTTAGGTTCATTTACTGGTATGCCAGCCGTTCAGGCTTTCTCATATTATGCTTCAGTTGCTATTCTCTTTGATTTCCTTCTTCAAATTAGTGCTTTTGCTTCTCTTTTGGTTTTGGATACCAAACGTACAGAATCAAGACGTATCGATTGTTTCCCATGTGCTCAACTTGGCGGTGATAATTCAGATGATGAAGATGAAGATGAACGTCAACCATTTATGCGTGCTGACATCAACAACAATCTCAACTCACAATATAAACTTAAAAAAGCTAAAAAGACTACTCTACTTCAACTTGTCTTTAAGAACACCATTACCCCACTTGTCGTTAATCCAATATTTAAGATTTTTTCAATCGTTTTCTTTATTGGTATGCTTTTAGTTGGTATCAATTATTCTTTCCAAGTTAGTATTGGTCTCGATCAAAGAGTAGCTCTTCCAAGAGATAGTTATCTTCAAGCTTATTTTGATAATTTAGCAAATTATTTAGAAGTTGGTCCACCATTTTATATTGTTGTCAAAGGTGATTATGACTATGTAGATGTAGCAACACAAAACGACTTATGTACTGTAGCAGGTTGTAATAATAATAGTCTTGTCAATGTTTTCAATAATGCTCCTTATATTAGTCAAGGTATCAGCTCATGGCTCGACGATTATTTATCTTGGTCACAAACCTTTGGTTGTTGTTTATCTTATCCAAATGGTACCATTTGTACTGATCCAACTTGTTCCCCATGCTTTTTAGTAACCAGCACAGGTCGTCCAACACCAGAAGATTTCCAAGAGTATCTCCATGATTTCCTTGGTGCACCAAATACTGCCTCTTGTCCAATTGCAGGTTTAGCCTACACAAGTGATACCAATATTCAAAATGGTACAATTATTGCCTCACGTTTCGATGGTTATCATACACCATTACGTACTCAAAACGACTATATCAATGCTATTCAAACTGCTTATTTCTTGGCTGATGAATCCAAATTGGATGTTATGGTCTATAGTATTTTCTATGTCTACTTTGAAGCTTATCTTACTATCAAGAGTGTTGCTATTACCTGCGTTCTTTTGGCTTTGGCTGGTGTATTTGTAATGTGTTTAATCTTATTAATGAACCCATTAGTTTCGTTATTGGTAGTTATTTCAGTAGGTATGATTTGTATTGATCTTCTTGGTATTATGACCCTTTGGAATATTAGTCTCAATGCAGTATCGGTAGTAAATCTAGTAATGGCAATTGGTATTGGTATCGAATTCAACGTTCATATTGCATCCGCATTTGTCAAAGCTCCAAAACATCTCTCAAGAGAACAAAGAGTTAAATATGCCCTCAACGAAATGGGTGCCAATATCATTTCTGGTATTTTCATTACAAAATTATTAGGTGTCTCTGTACTTGGTTTCTCTTCATCCGAAATTTTCACTGTTTATTACTTCCGTATGTACTTATCTATAGTTATTCTTGGTGCTCTTCATGGTATTATTCTTCTCCCAGTATTACTTTGCTTATTTGGTAGTGATGCTGTTCAATTTGATCGTATTTGTAGCAAAAAAGATAAATATTCTTTATCTGAAGAATAAAATAATGGAATTAACCTCAATTTTATAACATTTATAATATTGCAGAAATTATTTAAATAAAAAATAAAGTTATTTAATTAAATAATTAAATAATTATATAATTAAAATTTTTTTATTAATTTACATTTATATATGTTATATTTTTAATTTATTCCCCCATAAGGATTAACATCACTTTTTTTTTTTTTAATTTTATTTTTATTTTTTTTCATTTTTTTATAATTTTTAAAAAAAATTTTAAATTAAAATTTTTTTTTTTTTTTTCATTTTTTTTAATTTCTTTTATCATTTTTTTTTTCATTAACATATGCACCAATCGTGATAAGATCACCACCTATGATTTTTTGATCAAGTACCAAATACAACATGTACCAACCTCCACAACAGCAAGGTGTTTCACAAATACCTATATCACCACAACAACCAATCCAAAAACCATTACCACAACATTATATTTCAATACAAGGTAATCCTCAACCAATAGGTCAACAACAACCACAACCTCAACAAAACTATATACAACAACCTATTGGCGGATTAGCACCACCGCAACAACCACAACCTCAACAACCACAGCAACTTCAACAGCCACAACAACTACAACAAACCCAACAACCAAATCTACAACCACAACAACCAAATCTACAACAACAGCCACAAATACAACAACCATCACAACCACAACAACCAGTTCAATCACAACCACAGCCACAACAGACTCCTTCACAATCAAGTTATGCCCCTCAACAACAAGCACAACAATTTCAAGAACAAGTTGATTTTTTTTTAAAAAAATTAGATTTTAATTTAACAGATGAACAAGGAAAAATTATTTTAGAACAATGCAAACAAAAGATTATATCATTTGGTAATACAAGTATTGCATTCGCATTAAAAAATAAATTCTTCTCGCATTGTGCAAGCTACCAAAGTACAATTATTCAATTTGTTAGACAACAATCACTAATTAGTAGAGAGGGTGCATCAGCAAAACCAGTACCAGTAACAAATTCAGTTAAAGTTACAAAAGAATTTTTCAAAGAAAAGTTAAATCTATGGAAAACAATAATCGCATTCTTTAGAGAGAATCTCAAGTTTTTTAACAAATGGAGAGAACTGGTCTATGTTGTAATTCAAAATATAAACCAAACTCATCTAATACCACTAGAGATCCAAAATGAATTCTTCTCTGAATCGTTTTCATTCTTAAAAACTATATTTACATATGTTGGTGTCGAATTTCCTCCCTATCAAACTCTCAGAGAAGTTAAACTATCCAACACACATCCAAGTTTAGAGTTTCAATCATTTATCGAACCATATTTTGGTAGAGCAGTTCGTTTATCAACACTTTTAACACTTTCAAGTTTATCAAGTACTGCTAGAATTGTAGGTTCTTCAATTTCTTGTAATCAAGACAACATGATTTCCTATACCAATCAACTAACTGAATCACCACCATTCCTCACCTCAAATAAACCTTTAAATCATAAATATGCTATTGTAGCTCAACATCTTTTTTCACAAAGTCTAACATTGGAACCAATTAAAGAGTTATTATTCCCACATGTTCAATCAAATACTTTAAAAACAAAAATAATTTCCATTATAACCGAAGCAGCTATTTTAAAGACTTTACAACTATTAAACAAATATCGTAAGCTTTAATTAATCAAATAATATAAATAATAATAATAATAATAACAAATTGAATCTTAAATTATAAATGGTATTAACTTTTTTTTTTTATTTTTTTTTATTTCCTTCCTCTATTAAAGCAAAACAATCAATTGATAATCAAATTACAAGTGATTCATGGAAAGAGTGGATATTATTTAGTGATCAATTTTATTCATTAGTCGAGGGAACATTGATAGATTTAGAACAATATATTGTTGGTTTGTCAGAAAAAAGAATGAATGATGGTGACACAATTAAAGATAATATGGTATTATATTTATTTACAAAAATTACAAATATTACTGAAGTTAAACAACTTTTTATGCAAGATTTACAAATTGTAAATGCAAATAACTTTGGATACTTAACACCAATAGTACTTTCGTTTTGTAATAATAATGAAGTTTATACAGCTAGTTCTCAAAACCTTTCACTTTATTTCTTTGTAAGCTATTAATTATATTATATACTTCCATATTATAAAATTCATATGCAGTTATATACTAATAATTTAAATTATTTAGCTTTTAAAAATTAGTAAAGATATACCCGATGCAGATATTCAAAGCTATGTTAAAAGAGTTTTAGACAAGTGTCAATTTAATCACGCAATTTTTCCATTTTATAGAAATTGGTGGGATGTAGAAAGAAGCAAACAAAAGCAAGAATTTATAACAACAACCGAAGATATTAGACTTTACAGTATCTATTGTACCGTTATACCAACAGATAGCGAAGCTGAAATTATTAAATATTATTATTCAAACACCGAACAACAATATTATTTCCCTGGTGGGATTAAGGTCAATGGTAAAGTTAAACCAGTTTCAAATTTAATTTTATTAAATATGCCACATAGATGCAGAAAAAAGTAATTATATAATATCAGCGTATTTATTTAATTTATATTTATATTAATTGATATCATTTCATTTAATTTAGCCTTCTTCAAGAATTTTCTATGCTATTAGATAAAGATGGACTAATTCCACCTGCATTTTTAGAAGATTATAACAAATTGGTGCATTATACACCAAGTAGTTTATTACAGCTTCCTTTAAGTTATTTGAAAAGAATTGAAAAAACAATACCTTACCATACAGTATTAGAATTAGTTAGTCATAGATTATTTAAACTATTAAAGGGAAATAAAGAACTACCAATAATTTTGAAAACACTTCAAGATGTTCAATCACTTAAACCAATTCAAAATTTACAGCTATCGAAATCAATTGATTATTTAATTTTAAAAATTTCAAACTCATTTGGTATAGATATTTTAAGCAATAAAGATTTTTTAAAAACTTTAAATATCGGTCCATTGTTAAATAGAAGAGTCATTACAACCATTGCAAGATTAATTAAAATTAAGTAAGTAAAAATAACTGTGGTTAATGTATAGCCACCCTAGATTTTTTATATTAACAAAATTTTTATTTTTATAAAAAAAAACAGGGGTATATCGGAATATAGTAGGGTTCAAGATGTTCCCATCTTTATTGAAAATGCTTATAAAAACTATCCATATATGTTTTCAAAGACATCATTAGAATTTTTCCCAGATTTTATGAAAGCAGAGTTTGAAAAAATAAATCATCAACCAATTAAACCACCAACTCTTCAAAAAATTCAACATGAGAATCAACAAAAACTTTCACTTTTCTCTCAAGGCTCAAAACTATTGGTTCAACAAAAACAAAATATTTTACAACATTATCAACAAGAAAATAATACAAGTTTATTCTTTTGTCAAGTAAAAATCATACTTTTTTATGTGTAAAATTTATATCTCATTTACTAACTAATATTTTATTTTATAAACTTTTAGATTTTTGTATATATTTTAGAAGCCAAAATTAAAAATGAAATTTTAATGCCATTGGTTCAACAACTAGTTTTTGTTCCACCAGGTATAGGAAATGTTCAAATTACCAAATTAACTGCAATTTTTGTTGATTTCATTCTAGATGAAGTTATAGCTAATCATTCACAAAACAAAGCAGACTTGGTTAAAAAAGTTTCAGAAATTTTATGTCAATGGATATTTAAATATAAAATTTTTTCATTAAACACAATAATTTTATTTTTATTAGATAGAGATGATAATATTTATTCATATCAAATTTTAGATTTAATGCTATTTAGCTCAAGTGTATGGATGCAATAATATAGATAATATTAATAATCTTTAATACTAATATATAATTTTTTTTTTTAAAATTATAGGAAATAAAAGAAAGGGTTCAATTCTTCGAGCAAAAACATTTTAGAGACAATGTGGTTTATAAAACTGATGATAACTATTTCTTAAAGAATATTGAATTCAATTCTTTATTTAATGATTTAATTCCAACTCTTACCGATCCAACAACACACTCTGAAATCTCATTCCCAGGTGCCGCATTACCAATTTATTACAGCAATACTATTTCAAGATTTATACCAATAATGGATATCATGATGAGCAAGTGCGTCGAATTAGATAGAAAAGATCTATTAGAGAAATTAATTGATCAATTCCAAGTTCCATATCGTTACTATCATGATGAAAAAGAAACAACAATTAAAGAACTTTTAATTTATTATTTCGACTCAAAGATGTTCCAAACCTCACCAGATTCAAAACTATTATTCGTAAAATTATTAAACTTTGACAATGGTAACTATAATCTTATTAAAATTAATACTATAGCCATATTAAATTATTGTCCCCTTACTTATATAAATTTAATATTTTTATTAGAAACTAAATTCACAAGCTATTTTAATCAATATTTAAAAACCCAAAAAATTGAAGAGTTCCCAAATAACGATAACTATAAAGATTATTTTAGAGAATTAATAACACCATTATCCGATATGATTGACCTCTCAAATCCAAATGTGTTTAATTCGTTGTCTTTAAAACTCGAACAATTATTTTTACAGGAATACCCAAATCAGATTGAAAATAAATTAAGCTCAATAATTATGGAAATATTGTTACTACCAATCAATCCAAATGACTCAGTATTGGGAATAACTAGTTTATTGGACTATTATACAAATATTAAAACAAACTTCCCAAATAGAAAAGAGCCACCTTCCTCATCAATGGTCCTATCATTATCAATAATCTTTGCAATTTTACCCCCATCTTTCCATAATTATTTGATTCCTAAAATTACTCAAGATTTAATTACTGAAATTGATTTATTAAAATTAAATCCACCAATAATGGTAAATATATTTAAACCCACTTTTATTCTATCATTGAAACAATATTAATTTTTTTATTTTTATTTAGAAAAATCAATATCTATATGGCAACTACTCAACAAATGTTCAAGAAAAGATGACAGTACCATTAGAATGGTATATCTATTTTATCCAATTTTACTTTTTATATTGTCCATTAGAGAGATTATTAACATTCAAAGATATAATAGCAAATGCCAAAAGTGAAGTTAAGACCGTATCTCAGTACTATGTCTTGCTATCAATATTCGCTCCATTATTACCAAGATATGGGGCTCAAACAAACCATTTAACTTCAATTGTTAGAGAAATACTATCGCCATTAAATGATGCAGATGTTTCAAATGATATAGAATCAAAACTTTTACAAATGGATACAAATTGGTTAACAAACGAAAATGATATAGATATCGATTTTATGAACTTGGATGACTATTATGACGATGACGATGATATTTTTAGTGACAATAACACAAGCAACACCAATAATGACGAAATGGACTTTACACAGGGCATTGGACATCATGATAGTACAAATATCTTTAGCAACCACAGAAATGACGATATCATGAACGATAACAATAGCACCGACGAAAATAGTAGCTTTTTAAACAAAGAACAAAAGAAAATTCTATTAAAGAACGACTTAGAAATTATAGAAACCATTACCGATTGGATCTACCATTTGAAATCACTTGTTCCTTTCTCTCCATTCCGTGAAGAACTTTATAGAACTGTCAAGGAATTTAAACCCAATTTCAAGAAAAACTTTAAAACTTTTTAAATAAATAAAAAAGAAAAATATCAAATATTTTTTTATTATAAAAACATGTGCACAAATTTAAATTTTTTATTTATTTCTTTTATTTGAGAAAAAAAAATTGTAATATTGTTTTTTTTTTAGATTTAATTTATAAAAATTTGTAAAAATTTTTTTTTTATTGTATTAATTAATATGGTTTTATATTATTTTAAATAAATATAAATATTTAAAAATAAAAAATTATTTAATTATTTCGGTTGTTTTTTTTTTTCTTTAATTATTTTTGAATGAATGTACACCAAGTATAATAGTAGCAAACTTCTATTTAGGAAGAAATTCGCCGTGGAAATAGTGACTTTCTCTCTGTCCGTGAAAAAAACCTCTTACAAATCTTTATATTGTATTTGGCGGATTAGGACAATCTTTCATGTAAATTGTTCAAATGATAAATAATTTTGTAAAAACGAACGACCAAAACTCCAAACTTATGGTAGTCAAAAAAAAAAAAAACTGAAAAACTAAAAAAAATTAAAAAAAAAAATTTTGAAGAAATTTTGTAAAAAAATAAGTTCAAAATATAAAAAAAAAATAAATAAAAAAATATACAAATAATTATTTTATTATTACTACTTTATAACAAAAAAAAAAAATAATCGAATTTTTTTTTTTTTTTTTTTTTTTATCTATACAAAAGTAGTTATAGTTTTTATTTTAATTTTTAAAAGGGATTTAAAATTTAGTTGACTGTTAAAAATTTAACACGAATAAATTGTGAGCCTATTCTAGTGTTGTCTAAATTTTGTTGAGCAACTAAAGCATTTTCTATATTATTAAAAGTAACAAAACATTTTGATTTTCCATTATTTGGATTTATATTTATCTATAAAGAGAGAATTATATTAATATTTGGTTTTATAATTTTTCTTTAATTTATATTAAATAAATATACTTACATTTATGCTCTTTAAATCTCCGTATTTTGAAAAAATATTAATTAAATAAGAATTTTCTAAGGTACCTTTATATGTACAAATTAAAATTGAACCGGCGTTTATATTGTTTGTATTTTTTGATGATCTTTCTCTTGGCGAAATTTGTGGCGAGTTTGATGGTGAGTGATGTGGTTGTGGTTGGGTTTGTGGTAAAGAGTATACAATAGTTGGTTGTTGTGGATGGTGGTGATGGTGATAGTAATATTGTGGGGTTTGTGGATGGTGATATATGTAATAGTTTGATTCATTTTGGCTCCAATTTGCTGGAGCTGGTGCATGGTGTACTTGATATATTGGTGGAGATGAATTTGGTGATGAAGAAATTATTATTGGTTCATTTGAATAAATTTGTGGGTAATAGCTATTTGGATAAGTATTTGAGTTGTATTCCTAAAAATGATAAAATATTAATTAATATATATTTAAAAATTATTTTATGTATATTTTTTAACAAAACTTACTTGTGTATAATAGCCTGAATATGGTTCATTTTGGTAAATATAGGTATATTGTGGAACTTGTGGGATTGGTTGTGGCTGTGGGGAAGATGAACGTTGTGGTGGAATTGGTAATGGTTGTGGTGATGATGAATGTTGTGGTGGAATTGGTAATGGTTGTGGTGATGGTGAACGTTGTGGTGATTGTTGAATAGATGATGAAGATGAAATCGACGACATTGATGGACTTGAAGTTATTGTTGGTGATACTGAACCATTTATTGAATTTATTGATGATGTTGAGCCTGATAATGAAAGATGAGGAATTTGTTGAATTTGTTTTTTATTTGGTGCATATTTAACTAGTGGTTTAAAAAAAAAAAAAAAAAAATTAATATTTTTAAAATAATGGTTAAAATTAACAACAATACATACCAACTAAAGGAGTTTCACCTAAAATTTAATGGACCAGACATATTTGAAGAGCATTAATTGAATTTGAATAT
>NW_003519728.1:0-6591 GCF_000190715.1 Dictyostelium purpureum | reverse complement strand
TATTATTTTAATAAATATAAATATTTAAAAATAAAAAATTATTTAATTATTTCGGTTGTTTTTTTTTTTCTTTAATTATTTTTGAATGAATGTACACCAAGTATAATAGTAGCAAACTTCTATTTAGGAAGAAATTCGCCGTGGAAATAGTGACTTTCTCTCTGTCCGTGAAAAAAACCTCTTACAAATCTTTATATTGTATTTGGCGGATTAGGACAATCTTTCATGTAAATTGTTCAAATGATAAATAATTTTGTAAAAACGAACGACCAAAACTCCAAACTTATGGTAGTCAAAAAAAAAAAAAACTGAAAAACTAAAAAAAATTAAAAAAAAAAATTTTGAAGAAATTTTGTAAAAAAATAAGTTCAAAATATAAAAAAAAAATAAATAAAAAAATATACAAATAATTATTTTATTATTACTACTTTATAACAAAAAAAAAAAATAATCGAATTTTTTTTTTTTTTTTTTTTTTTATCTATACAAAAGTAGTTATAGTTTTTATTTTAATTTTTAAAAGGGATTTAAAATTTAGTTGACTGTTAAAAATTTAACACGAATAAATTGGGAGCCTATTCTAGTGTTGTCTAAATTTTGTTGAGCAACTAAAGCATTTTCTATATTATTAAAAGTAACAAAACATTTTGATTTTCCATTATTTGGATTTATATTTATCTATAAAGAGAGAATTATATTAATATTTGGTTTTATAATTTTTCTTTAATTTATATTAAATAAATATACTTACATTTATGCTCTTTAAATCTCCGTATTTTGAAAAAATATTAATTAAATAAGAATTTTCTAAGGTACCTTTATATGTACAAATTAAAATTGAACCGGCGTTTATATTGTTTGTATTTTTTGATGATCTTTCTCTTGGCGAAATTTGTGGCGAGTTTGATGGTGAGTGATGTGGTTGTGGTTGGGTTTGTGGTAAAGAGTATACAATAGTTGGTTGTTGTGGATGGTGGTGATGGTGATAGTAATATTGTGGGGTTTGTGGATGGTGATATATGTAATAGTTTGATTCATTTTGGCTCCAATTTGCTGGAGCTGGTGCATGGTGTACTTGATATATTGGTGGAGATGAATTTGGTGATGAAGAAATTATTATTGGTTCATTTGAATAAATTTGTGGGTAATAGCTATTTGGATAAGTATTTGAGTTGTATTCCTAAAAATGATAAAATATTAATTAATATATATTTAAAAATTATTTTATGTATATTTTTTAACAAAACTTACTTGTGTATAATAGCCTGAATATGGTTCATTTTGGTAAATATAGGTATATTGTGGAACTTGTGGGATTGGTTGTGGCTGTGGGGAAGATGAACGTTGTGGTGGAATTGGTAATGGTTGTGGTGATGATGAATGTTGTGGTGGAATTGGTAATGGTTGTGGTGATGGTGAACGTTGTGGTGATTGTTGAATAGATGATGAAGATGAAATCGACGACATTGATGGACTTGAAGTTATTGTTGGTGATACTGAACCATTTATTGAATTTATTGATGATGTTGAGCCTGATAATGAAAGATGAGGAATTTGTTGAATTTGTTTTTTATTTGGTGCATATTTAACTAGTGGTTTAAAAAAAAAAAAAAAAAAATTAATATTTTTAAAATAATGGTTAAAATTAACAACAATACATACCAACTAAAGGAGTTTCACCTAAAATTAATGAACCAGACATATTTTGAAGAGCATTAATTGAATGTTGAATATTTGAAAATCTAATAACACCAGCTCTTTTACTTTTACCTGAATTTGTATCAATTAAAACTTGAGCCTCGGCAACCTCACCGAATTGGCAGAAAGTTTGTTTAAGAATAGCATCAGTTATAGTTGGTGATAAGACTCTAACATAAAGAGTATTTGATGGTTCTCTTTGTTGTTCAGATGTTGGTGATGATGGTTCATGTGAACATCCATTTGGATAGGGTGAAACTGGTGGTGAATTTGATGGTTTTGATAATTTACAAAGTAAAGTTTTATATCCAATTTGATGTCTATTCATATGTTTGATTGCTTCTTGAGCGTCCTCTGGATTTGAAAATCTAACAAATCTATTATAAAAAAAAAAACTATTAATATAAAAAACTATAGTTATTAATATTTAAAATCCATTAACCTACCCATAACCTAAGCTATTACCAGTTTTAATATTAACCATTACTTTGGTGTTAACGATTTCACCATATTTTTCAAATAGCTCGTGTAAATCTTAAATTAAAAAAAAAAATATTAGAAAAAATAATAAATAATTTATATTTAAAAAAATAATTACCTGCTTCGTTAAAATTACATGGTAAGTATTTAACGAATACATTGCAAATATCGACTTCTGATTCATCAAAATCTTGACTAATAATTGATTCTACTTCCATTTTCATATTTAATATCTATAGGTAGTAAGGTTTATTTATTTATTTATATTTTATATTATTTTAAGTTATTATTGTAAATTATTTTTATTATAATTGATTTATAAATTGAATAATTAAGTTTTTTATGAAGATATGATTTTACTATTGATTATTTATTATAATATTTTTTTGATTTTTTTTAAAAAAAGAATTTTGGTTAATATACAATTTAATTACTATAATACATTATGATAAAAAAAATAATAAAAAAAAAAAATTTAACCATCTAGTATTCAATTATAAAAAAAAAAAAAAAAAAAATATAATAAAAAAAATAAATATAAAAAAATAATTTAAAAAAAAAAGTGTCACTATTTACTAATGATTGGTAAATGAAAAAATCTTTTTTCTGTGCTGTACTATAAAGAAGTCAATAGAGGTGCAAAAAACACTAGAAAAAAATAAAATAAAAATAAAAAATAAATTATTTTTTTATACCAATGTAAACTAGTGAATCTATTGGTTAAAATTTTCGATTGGAGAAATAAACAAAATATTTTCTATTGGTGTGCTATACCTATGGAGAACACTTTTTTATAAAAAAAATCTGACGATCACCCCTCCAGGTATATAGTTTTATAGGTTTAAGCCTATATACACCAAACATTCGACCAATCTGTCCCAATCAAAAAGAAAAATATCTTGTTCTACTGAAAAAAACCCACACAATCATTTAAAAAAAATATTTTTCAGAAAAAAAAAACCCAACAACGACGAAAATCTTTAAAATTAAGAAAAATTGTGACAAAAGAAAGTGATGGGTCCAACAATAAGAACGAGTGCCCCAAAAAAAAAAAAAAAAAAAAATGGTTTTTTTTTTATTTTTTTAAAATAAAAATTTTTCTAACTTTTTTTTTTTTTTTTTTTTTTTTTTGAAAAATAATTGCAAAAATTAAACAAAATAAAATACAAAAAAATAGAAAAAAAATTTTAGATAAAACGAGGGGTTAATCTAATATTTACTATTCTTTTTGGCAGTAGGGTTTTTTTCCTTTTTTTTTTTTTTCTTAATTTCTAAAAAAAAGACTTTTTAAATTCTTAAAAACACAACAATAACAGCAATAACAAAAAATGGTGTATGTAATGAGTATTTTACTAACAGATTTTTAAATTGATTGAAAGTTGTTATTGGTTATTTTAAATGGATATTTAAACAATATATTTATAAAGTAGTGTTATACTGGTGATTGATTGATTTACTTTTTAAGAAGAAGTAGATTTATTTATTTGAAAAAAAAAAAAAATAGAAAAAGAAAAGTAATTTGTTTGGAAAAAAAAAAATAAAAAAAAAACTATGTGTGAAATATTTAATACTATAAAAATATTATTTATTATTATTCGATTGGGTTTATATGTTTGGTTGTGAAACTAATAAAAAAACTATTATTTTTTATTTTATACAGGTTTCTAAAAATATTTTTTTTGAATTTTAAAATAAAAAAAAATAATAAAAAAATCAAATTAATTAAAAAAAAAACCTTGAAAAAAAAAACATATAAGTTATTAAAAGAAACAAGGTACAGAAAAAAAATAGATATCTCTTGATATCAAAAATAATCGAAACAGTTATTGTGTAAATGAAAATAAATAAAAACAACGTAAATCGATATCAAATCTAGGCACTATCGAGATTCGGTTGTGAAAAATTAAAAAAAATTTTTTTTTAAAAATAAAAAAAAACAAAAAATATATGTTGATGGTTGATATTATAGATTAATCTATAATAAAATATTAATAAAGAGTTTGATTGTATAATGGTTTTTAAATGAAAGTAAAAACAAATATAAAAAATAAATAAAATAAAAAAACTGTTACTGGTAGTTGGGAAAAAAAAATAAATAAATACCTATTAATAAAACTATTGGCTGTTGCTTGTGAATTTAAAACTTTTTAGAGATCTATGAAATCTATTAATGTTTCTATTTTGTTGTTATAATTGTAGTTGTTAGATATTTTTTTTAAAAAAAAAAGTTATTAATATTTAAGAAAAAAAAAAATAAAAAAAAAAAGATATAAAAAAAATTTAGTTATTATTATTTATTAAAGTGAGATATGAGATATATATTTATTTGTATTATTAAAGAAAAAGATGTTAATGATTTAGTGATGGTTTTCTTTTTTTTTTTTTATTAAAATTTAGAAAAATAATATGAAAAAAAAAAAAATTATATTTTAAATAAAAAAATATTTATTGGTCGAATGGATTGCAAATTTGATAATACCATTTTGGAACATCATTTGGTTTGGTGAATTATTTTAATTTATTTTTTCTTTTTTTTTTATTTTCAGATACAAAAATGCTATTTATGCATCCTACTATAAATAACACACGACAAAAAAAAAATAAAAAATAAAAAAAAATAAAAATTTTATTTTTTTTTTAAAAAAACGAAAGCACTATGGAGAAAAGAAAGCGAAAATTAAAAAATCTATCTTGACGACGTAATAATCGATAAAATAAGGTTTTTTAAAACACAACACAAAAATAAATAAAAAAATTTTAAAAAAAAAGTGAATGAGTGAAATAAATAGATATAGATATATTTTACCTTTGAATTATTATAATAATAAAAAAAATTGATTATTGAGTGTTTTTTGGTTATTGAAAAAAAATTGAATGATATGATTGTTAGCAGTCAATTTATAAGGGGGTGATTATTAAAAAATGAAAAATAATATGAGAAAGAATGAAAAGATTTATAATAAAATAGTTTATTAAAAAAAAAAAAAACGATAGAATGTCTGTATGGGGAGAATGTGATGATAATATATTGAAAATTAATATGAAAAGAAATATTTGATATTTAGGTTTATTTATATTGGTGGAGGCTATTGTTATTATTATTTATTTTTAGATATATAAATAATTTATTTAGTTTGAACGAAAGGAAAATGAATTTATTATTTTTTTTTTTTTTCTCTTGTTTATATACTAAAAAAGATTTCCAACTGGTATTTTTTTTTTAAAAAAAAATAAATATTATTTATTTATTTATTATTTTTTTCTTTAATGCAGCTGTATCACAAAAAAAAAAAAGTGGATAACTACCAGCGAAAATCATTCTTAAGGTGATGAGTATAACTAAATCATCATATAGATCTATAGTGTTGTTTTTTGTTTTTTTTTAGGTGTATGAAAAGTGTGTGTGTGTGTTGTTTGTGTGTGTTGTTATTTGGTAAAAAAAAAAAGTGTGTATCTTTTTCTAAACGGCTCTTCCAAAAGAATCGTTTTTTTTTTTCAATTAAAAGAAGAGCTCTTATTGAATCTATTTTAACCACTTTTTGCCCAATAATTCAATTTCAATATTGAAGGCAAAAATAGCATCATAAAAATATTTCCCCTTTAATATTTTTACTGTGCTCTAAAACCCAAAAATAAATTAAAAAAAATAAAATAAAATTAAAAAAAAATTAAATTTTTTTTTTAATTTTAAAACAATCACAAAAAAAAAAAATACAATGAACTGTAGGTTGTATGTGGGTGTGCTGATTAAAATAAACTATTTTTTTTAGAAATAAATATTGTCATTGATGGGTCGATAATTTTAAATTTTCTGAATTGTTTTTATTTTTTATTTTTTTTAGATATACAACAAAAATTTACCCATTACAATATTATTTTTTATTTTTTTTTTTTAAAAACAACACAATACAAAATCACAAAATTATTTTTATTGGTAAATCTATTTTTTTATTTTTTATTTTTTTTCTTGATCCCAAAAATCCAAAATAGGTGTGATACAAATATAGGGAGTTATATTGGGGGACAGTGGTTATTATAAAGTGTGTGGTTAATATAAAGTGTCCACATGTATAATTAAATACAATATAAAAAAACAACCAATAGATTCATTGAAACTGTTTAATATTTACGTACTTTTTATAAAAGATATTTTTATATATCTCGTTTTTTTTTTTTTTTCGTAATTTCAGTTGTGTTAATATTTCGCAATTTAGATTGTGAGATGTGGGTGTGTGTGAAATAACTGCTTTTAATTTATTTTATTATTTTATTATTTTATTATTTATTATTTTATTATTATAATTACTAAAGTAGCGTTTATTTTTATATTAAAGACGAAACAAAAAAAAATAGTTAAATTTAATTTTACTTAAATATAAAATTAAAATTAATATTTTACATATAAATTATACC
>NW_003519727.1:0-30286 GCF_000190715.1 Dictyostelium purpureum | reverse complement strand
AGTATATACACTATTTTTAAAATAATTATATTTGTTTTTATTTTTTTTTTTTATTGTCGTATAAACTCGCGCACTACTAATAGCTATTAGTGCATGCGATAATTGGTTTATAATAAAAACTATTTTTTTTTTTTTAATTACCCCACTTAAAATAACATCAAACTACCCATCAAATTTACACACTTTTTTTTCACACTATAAATAATCTTAAATTTTGTATAAATATATACTCTTCACACTATTTTAAATCATATAATCACAATCTTTAATTATCACCCAACACAATCATCATCAACAACATTATCATCACAATCACCAAAAAAAAAAAAAAAAATTAATATTAAAAATAGATTGACACCAATTAAAAAAAAAAAAACCTTTGCTATATTACAAAATTTTTTTTTTAATTCTATTTTTAAATGTTAATTTTTTTTTGATTAAATTTTATAAAAAAATTAAAAGGAAAAAAATAAAAAAAAAAAATAAAAAATTAAAATTTGTAAAAAAATATATTATTTTTATAATAAATTAAATTTTTTATTTTTTAAATTTGTATATATTATTTTTTTTTTTCCCATTTTATTGTTTTTATAAATTTAATTTTATATATAGGAAAAAAATAATAATATATACCCAATAGTCCATATATGATAATATTAATGAATAAATATATACATATAATATATATGTTGTACAATAATAAAATAAAAATAATAATATAATTTTTATAAATAACTTTAATAAGAAAAAACAATATAAAAACCCCAAACCACACACACACACCTCATATATAAACTCACACTAACAAACCCAAAACAAATTTTATAATTGGACTTAATTTCACTCATTTACTTTTTTTTAAATTTTTTTTTCACACTATTTTTTTTGTATAACTTTAAAATTAAATTTTTAATTTTACTTTTTTTTTTTTAAATAATATTACTATTTTTTTTTTTTCCAATAGTATATTAACATAATTTATTTAATATAAAATAAAATATTTTTAAAAAAAACATATATAACAATACTTCAATATAGAATTCCAAAGAAAACTAAATAATAATAATTATTTATAATTAATATTATTAGCCCCAAAAAAAGATTATAATTTTATAATATATATATTAAAATTTAATCAAATAATATAATTTATTATTATAATATATGATTTAAAAATTATGTTATCAACACATCAAGGTCATTCTAGTTCATCAAATTCATCACCATCAAACCATATTGGTTCATCAGATATTTCGCACAACAATATGTCCTCATCACTACCCCTACCATTACCATCCATATTTACACAAAATCAAATGAATCCCCCACTTTTGTTTCCCCCAACATCATCACTTTTGGGTGGTTCATCAAGCCCCGCATTTTTATTACCATCGTCATCTATGATGAATTCAAATGTATTCCCACCACATGATACCCAATATCCAGATATGCCAAACATGGTAGATCAATTTCAAATTCACCAACAACATCCACACTATAACTACCAATACCAACTAATGTTTATGCAACAACAACAACAAGCTCAACAACAAGCCCAACATCAACACCAACAAGTTCCACACCATCACCAACAACAAACTCATCATCATCAACAACACCAACCATCACCACAACAAAACCAACAACAAGTTCAACAACATCATTCCCACCAACAATTATTACAACAACAACAACAACAACACCAACAACAACAACAACAAACCCAACAACAACAACATTTAAACCCCACACATCACCAAATAAATAATTTAACAGCTCAATCCAATACACCATCACCATCAACCAAAGGAAAAAGAAAGCACCATGAATCCTCATCGAATTCAGAGAAAAAGGATAGCTCCAATGGTACAATCCCAAAATGTACTCGTTGTAATGAAAGTGCATCATGGAAACACGACAAAAGAAGATGGTGGTGCAAGGAATGTAAAAAAGCATTTACTCCAGGTATCACCAAAATGCAACAAGTTCCACAACAAGTTCAACTACAACCATTACAAAATCACGCTCAAATGATTCCACAATTATGGGAGTCAAATAGTTCTCAAAACACACCACCAACCCAAGCAATAAGCAATGTCTTGCAAAACAGTAACAATAGTAATAGTAACAATAGTAACAATACACAAATAACATCCCCATCAATATCCGGCCAATGCCCACCTTGTCCACAATGCAGAGGAGTTAGCTCTTGGAAACATGACAAAAAACGTTATTTCTGCAAAGAATGTAAAAAACCATTTACCCCAACTGGTCAAGGTTTATCACCATCACCATCATCCCCAAAGAAGAAATCGATCTCATCTAAAGGTAATACACCAAAGAAACAATTATCACCACCACCATCAGTACTCCAATCACCAGTTTTACAATCACCACTACAATTAAATTTCCAAACACCAACCTATTCACCAAATCCATCACTCCCATCAATATCATCAAATATGAATGTTACAATGGGTTCACTTTCTATGAAGTCGGATGGTATAAATTTAATGGGTCTTTCACCACCAAAATCATCACACAATAGTGGTAGTAGTAATAATAACAATAATCTTTTAGGCTCCATTTCAAATAATGCATTATTGGGCAGCAGTGTAAATTTAGCAAATTTGGGAAATCCATTAAGTCAATTAAATAACCCAAATAAAAAACAAAAGAAAAGAAATGATAAAGACCCAAATAATTTAAATGAACCAGGAGTACAAGTTTTAGTAAGCGTTGATAACTCAGTTTCACATTCAATTATTTCTGATAATGTTTCCGATAATTGGTAAAGAACAAATAATATTTAATATTTAAATTATTATTTAAATTTTTAAAAAAAACAAAAAAAAGCAAAAAAAAAAAGATGTAATTATTTTAAATATATAAACCAATTATATCATCCTCCTTTGAACAAAAAAAACAGCAATGTATATATGTATATAATTTTAAAAACCAAATAAATAAAATCAAAATTTAAATTTTTTCAAAAAAAAAAAAAAAAACTTTGTCTGATAAACCTTTTAAATAAATTTCTATTGCTTGTATTTAATTAATAACTTTTTAATTTTATTAATGTTTTATTTCTTTTTTTACAATTTTTTTATATATTATATACAGATTATCTATATCTCGATTTTTATTTTGAGTATTGTTTTATATTTGTTTTTAAAATTATTTATTTTCTTGTTTTTTTAATTCCTCTGCCATCTTTAACTTTTCTTGTTCTTTTCTGTTCATTTCTGCAACTTGAGCATCCATTAACTGTTTAATTTTTTTATTTTGAACATTATGATTATAATTACATATTGGCCAATAACCACCTGAAACAATTAAAAATGAAATAATACCGTAATCTGGTGACTTTAATCTACCCTCTAAATAAAATATTAGTATAAAAAAGAATTTTTATAATTATAATAATAACACCTACTTAATGGGAAAAATGATGTCAACAATGTTACTGCCAATGCAGAACCAATGCCATAAAGTAAAGATGGTTTAAAACATGGTATCTTTGAAATATCTCTGTCGAAAAAACCTTTACCTGTTCTAGCCTCATTTACATCTTCATTTGGTAGTTGATACATATGAATATTACTATTATTTTCTAATGATTGTGGATTATTACTATTTTTATTATCACTCATTTTTTGGTGGTTTTTATCATTTACTTTTAATAACAAAAGATAAACATATATTAATGCCAAATGATCAAATAATAATTTTACGAATTTATATTTTTACAAAATTAAAAAAAAAAAAAAAATAAACAAAATTGAAAAAAAAAAAAAAAAAAAAAAAAAAAAAAAAAATAATTCATATTTTTTAATATTATTTTTTTTGATTAATTAGTTTTAAAATATTTGATTTCTAACAAATAAAATATTGATAAATATTAAAGAATTGTGATGAAAGATTTAATTCTTAAAGAAGAAAAAAATTAAAAAAAATATCACATTTTTTTGGTTTGGTGTATTAATAATTTTTTATTTATCAAAAAAATATATTTTTATAAATTATAAAAGATTCTGTTCTTTTGGATTATAAAAAAGAACTAAAAGATTTTTAAAAAATATATTCGATTTAGGGAATAACACTAGAAAAAAGACGTCATAGGAATAAATTCATCAACAATTGCATTAACACTCATATTAATTATATATGAGAATCCTCAAGTGATATTTCCAATTTATTTTTATTTTTATTTTTTTTTCCAATTTATTTTTTTTAAATTTTATTTTTTAAATTTAAATAATTTTTTTTTTTTTTTTTTAATTTTTTTTAAATTTTTCGTTTTATCACCACCAGGTCTATTTAAATATTTTTTTTTTTATTATTATTAAGCAGAATACACCAAAAAACAACACACTTGTTTTTTATACATATTAAAACTTAAAATAATTAAATAATAATTAAAGTTAATTTATAAATAATTATAATTATAAAAATTTAAAGTTTTCTCTCTTTTTTTTTTAATAAATAATATAAATTATATAGTTTAATAAAAAAAAATAAAAGATTAATAGTATTCATTATTCAAAAATTATCAAATAGGCGAAAAAGAAAAAAATAGATTTTTTTTTTTTTTTAATTATTTCAACATATATCCAATACATATAAATCACATATAACACATATATAATACAATGAGTACCGAAGAAGTCGATACCTCAAATCCATTAATAGGTGGTAACAGTAAAAAGACCAACGTTTTCGGACATTTGTTCCGTTATTTTGGTCTCTTATTTATTTGTTTAATGACATTAGGTAGTTACTATATTTATGATATTCCAGCAGCTTTACAATCACAAATTGAAAGTGTAAGTATAATCATCTAAAAAAAAAAAATAAAAATTTAGACGGATCGTTATTTAGGAATAATAATCACAATCATTAATATTTATAGTCATAATAATATACTAATAACTATGTATATAAAAAATTAAATAGTTGTATCATGTAGATCATATTCAATGGAATCTTTTATATTCAGTTTACAGTTTCCCAAATATGATTGTAGTATTTTTTGGAGGTTATTTTATTGATAATGTTTTTGGTCTCAAGAAGGGTGCAATTGTTTTCTGTTGTTTAGTCATGGCAGGTCAAATTATTTTTGCAGTTTCAGCCAACACCAAGCTCTTTTGGTTAGCTTTAGTTGGTAGAACTATTTTTGGTCTTGGTGGTGAATCACTTGGTGTTGCCCAATCAACTTTTTGTGCTAGTTGGTTCAAAGGAAGATCAGATATTAATTTAGCATTCGCTATCACTCTTGCTTTTTCAAGAATTGGTAGTGCTATTAATTTCCAAATTTCACCAATGATCTACAATAAAACAAATACATCAACTGCAGTTTGGTTTGGTGCCATTATTTGTGGTGTTTCATTCGCAGCATGTGTTATCCTCGTTATTCTTGATGTTATCAGAGGTAAAAAAGATAAAGAAGAACCAGTTGCAGCCACCGCCACCAGTTTCATGGATATCATTAGATCATTCAGAGATGTTCTTTATTTCCCAGGTACTTTATGGTTAGTCAATTTATCAGTAGTTTTATTCTACGTTCCATTATTTGTTTTCGTTTCAATCTCATCCGATTTCTTCTTGTCCAAATACAATATCACCGTTAGTGTTGCCACAACCTTATCATCAATTCCATACTATGCTGCCGTATCTTCACCACTCATTGGTTTATTAGTTGATATTGTTGGCCATAATGTTTACTTTATGGGTATTGCTTCAATCTTATTAGCTGTTGCCCACGGTCTTTTCACTTTTAGTGATGTCAATCCATGGGCTGGTTCTATTTTCTTAGGTGGCTCATATGCTTGTATGGCTGCTTCCATCTGGGCCACTATTCCATGTTTGGTTCCAAGCAAACGTTTAGGTTCTGCTTATGGTTTAGCTTTTGCTTGTCAAAATGCTGCTGTTGCCAGTTTTGGTCTTATCATCAATGCCGTCATTCAAAAGTACAACACCAATCCACTTGCTGATGGTTCAGATTCAAGCCAATATGATTCACCAGGTGCTTACCAAAAAGCTGGTTACATTTTCTTTGGTCTTTCATGTTTATGTGTTTTAATTCAAGCCACCCTCATTATTGTTGATAGAAAGAATAGATGGATTAACGTACCATCAGCTCAAATGAAACAAAGAGTTAAAGATATTAATCCAGAAGATGAAAAGAAACCATTATTAGTCAATGAGGATGATAATTAAAAAAAAAAAAAATAAGATATATAAAAATCAAATAATTTTTAAAAAAAAAAAAAAAACAAAAAAAAAAACGAACAACCAATCAATCATAACAAACAAATTAAATATTTATAAATGTTATTTAATTTATAAATATTAGTACTTATTATATAGGGTTTTATTTTAAGATTTAAAATATACAAATTTAAATTTAATATGTATAAATATTAAAAAAATAAAAAATTTAAAAGTTTTATTATATAATTCATTGTTCATTTTTATTTATTATTATTTTTTTGTTTTTTTAATTTCGCGCTTTTTTAAAAAATATCCAGAGCAATCGCACAATCTTTCTTTGACCCACTTTGAAAAATAGGAACAATTTTATTTTATTTATTTTTTATTTTTTTTTTTTTGTTAATGGAGATCATTTATATAATAGTTTTTTTTTTTTTATAACAAACCAAATCTTTATTTCATTTTCTCGCTCAATAAATAATATTTAATAATAATACTTAAGATTTTTTTATTTAACTATGGATAAAATTACAAAAAAAATATTAAAAATTTTTATACAAGAACAAAATTACTCACAAGATATACCTTATTCAATTTCATCAAAGTCATACAAGTTCTTTGATGATTTTGGAAATAATTTTATAGATATTATAATTAAACTTTCAGTTGCAATTAGTATAAAAAGAAATGAAGATATTTTAGGATCAAATGAAAAAATTAAAGTAAATGTAGACGATTTATTATTTTCATTACCAATTTTATTCACTACCGGGGCATTTCTTAATAATTTAGCATGTACTGTTTCAAATGAAAAAGCAGAAGAAAATAGTAATACTAATTTCCCAAAACCATTGGTTAAATCTAAAATCAAGGATCTTGGTATAAGTGACAAGTTTAAGTTTAAGAAGGGTTACATCAGTGCATTGGCATCATCATTAACTTTAGTTATTTATCAAATTATTTCTGATGCTTTTTACTCATGGGAAGTTGTATGTATAGTATAATTATTTATTTAAAAAATAAATAATAATAATAATAATACTAATTTTTTTTTAAATTAGTACATTGAACTTGAAAGAATTAACGAAAGTCTTAAAGATGAAATGTTGGATTTAAAGCATATTTTTAATAAAGATTTTATTAAAATTAAAGAAAATAAAAAGAAAGATTTCTTGGTAGATATTAATGCTCAAATATGTCAATTATTTTGTTTTAAAGATTTTAAACAAAATAGAATGATGATTTTAAATTATACATTAGATTATTATGATAGAAATGCTAATAATAGCAACAACAAAAACAATAATAATAATAATAATAATAATAATAATAATAATAATAATAATAAAGATAATAATAGTGATAGTGATAGTGGTATACTTAAATTAAAATCCATTAGTATTAATGATGAGGATGAAGAAGAAGAGGATGACCACGAAGAAGAGGAGGAAGAGGAAGAAGAGGAAGAAAAAGAAGAAGGAATACAATATACTGAAGACGAATTATTAGAGATGTCATATAAAGAGATTCAAAGTATTGCAAAACAGATAGGTGTTAGGGCAAATTGTAAAAAAGCTGATATTATAGATAATATATTGAAAATCCAAACCCCCCAACAAAACCAAGTAGAATCCAAATCACCAAAAAAGAAGAAACAAAGAAAAGAACCAATAGAAGAAAATAAACAAAAAAAAACAAACAAAAAATCAAATTCTAAATCAGTATTAAGATTTGAAAATTATAGAAACACATTTATTTCAAAAACTGTTCAAATTGAAAGTGATGAAACTGACGACTCTGAATATTCAGATGATTCTTCAGATGGCTCATACATTCATGCAGATTTTAGTGAAATCGAGAGTGACTTTAGTGACTTTTTTAAAAAGGGCCTACTAGACCAATTGCTTTATCATGATTTCAAACAATATAAAAAAGATTTAATCGATGCTGCAACAGATGAAAACGAAAAGATTAAATTAAAAAAGAAGTCTCCAAGGGTATTGTGGTTCGATCGTCCAATCAATAGAAATTACAATCATTTATTAACTGAAGCAGGAAAAGAAAAATACGAAAAAGAAAAAATTAAAAGTGATGACTACGAAAGTTCTGATTTCGAATCAGAGTCATCAGAAGAAGACCCAGATTCATTAACTTACAAAGAAAGACTAAAGAAATATGGTTCAGATTATGAAGAGTGGAGTGATTTCGCTGACTCATTCTATGAATCTATGATGGGGACCGATGCAGCCCATGATATCAGGGGTGGCCCAAGATGGTTATGGAAAAATCGTGAAGACTTTGGTTGGTCTGAAGAAGATTATGAAAATTTAAAATAATCGATAGTTTTATAAATATTCATATTAAGAAAAAAATAAAAAAAAATAAATTAATTTATATTTTTTTTTTTTTTGATCAAATATTTTTCCTTTTAAATATATATTAATTTTATTTTTTTTTTTTTTTTTTTTATTTTTTTTTTAATTTTTTTCATTTTTTCATTTTTTAAATTTTTATTAAATTTTTTTTTTTTAAAATTATTTATTTTTAAAACAGACCTTGACAACACCGAACCAATACGTATTGTTATTGTTTTCATTTTAATTGGTCTTTGTTATTTTTGTTACATTACAACTGCATTGTTTAAAAAAGGTTTATTTTATTATAGTTATAAAATCATTCCTTTTTATTTTTATTTTTTTTTAAATATACAAAAAAAAAACCAATACAATGTCAAATTATAAACGTCCAAATAATTCAGATACAAATGGGTCAGCTAAAAAGACTAGATTAGAAGATGATGATCCAATGTCGTCTATCTTGGGTGAAATTCATCAAAGTCAGCATGGGTAAATAATATATTATTTTTTGTTCTATATCCATCGATAAATTTTAAAACAACACAATCTAATTTTTTTTTTTTTTTTTTTAAAAATATAAAGTAACAAATCAACAGCAGTAAAATCAACATTCTCTTTGGAAAGTGTAATGAATAAAATTATAGAGTTATCTCAAACTGATGGGGGTATTGATAAGATCGAGGTAGAGGGTAGAATAGGTTTATTTTCAAGTTCGTTTAACTCTGGTAGTACATTTAAACCAGGTATGGTTCCAGAGGATTGGAAAGAGCTCAATTTATATTTAAGAAATAAATACGATCCAATTTGCACAAGAGAAACCGACTATATATATAACGATAATTTTAGAATAACTTTTGATGAAAACACAAAGAAATGTATTAGAAAAGATAGAAAGACCGATAAGACAAACTTTGACCAATCTAGCAATTTAATTTATGACTACAGAATATCGACATCAATTGAAGAGACTTTTCCACCACCACTCAGTTTACCATCCGATTATATTTCCAGAAGAGAAAAAGAAAGATTCACATACAGAGAGGATTTATGGAAAGTTGATCTTACGATTATTACCACCAGACAAAACATTCAGGCACAAATCGAATCACTTGCCTATGAAGTAGAGGTTGAATTATACCCAGATTCCATTAAATCATGTCAAGAAAAATCTTCATTAACAAGTTTATTGAATAAATTTATAGATGGTGTAAGTATTATCAATAATAATAAATAATAATAATAATAATTTTAATTATAATAAACCTAAATATATTTTTGGAGATTTAATTAATATTTATTAATACAAAAATTATCTTTAACTTAATTAGATTAAACATTATATTAATGTTATTGGTGGCAGTCAAGATACATCATTTTCAGATATTTCATTAGATAGAGTTGGTGAAGTAAAGGAAATTTATAGATTAAGAGATTTAGTATTTAAATATATGCCACAAATGCAAAGAAGAACCGAAACCTTCCCTGGTTCAATGCCAGTAAATTTTGGTAAAAAGAATTTTTACTATGTCCAATGTAATAAATATTATGTAAGTGAAAAAACCGATGGTATAAGATATATGTTATTAGTAGATTCAAGTGGTGTTTATTTAATCGATAGAAAGTTCGATTTTTATAAATTAAACGATTACGAGTAAGTATTAATGATTGATAAATTTAAATATAACAGTTGTTTTATTATAATACTAATCATAATAAATATTTTTTTTTTTTTAAATATTATTTAGTATTATTATTGATATATTCCGTAAGGGAACTTTATTAGATGGTGAAATGGTTAGAAATGTAAATTCAAAAACTCCAAATTACTTGGTATTTGATGTTTTATCAATTAATGATCAAATTTATTATGATAAGTTTTTAGAAGATAGATTAAAGGTTATTGGTAGTGAAGTTGTACTCCCAATTCGTAAAAAGGTTAATTCTAGCGACGTGCCATTTGAAATTATGGGCAAAAGTTTCCAACCAAAGAATAAAATTCAAGATGTTTTCAAACATATTAAAGATGATCACAATGGTACAAGAACATTTATTGATGGTAGAAGATGCCATCACACAGATGGTATCATTTTCACACCAAATACACCATACAGACCATATACAGATCCTACACTTTACAAATGGAAGTATTGCGACAAGTGGACTATTGATTTTAAAGTAAGAGATCGTGGACAAAAGGGTTGGTTCCTTAGTTGTGTTGCCAACGATAATATAGAGGTAGATTGTAGAGAAGTCAATTTTTCAGACGATGACCTTTCAAAACTTAGAAAAGAATTCCAAAGAGCTAGAGACCAATCTACTGTTGTTGCCGAATGTTCTTTTCAACCAAAAACTGGCACTTGGAAATTCCATCAAGTTAGACATGACAAGAAAAAGGGTAATTATATCTCCATTGTAATGGATACCATGGAGTCTATTGCTGAAAATTTATCCGGTGAAGAATTAAAATATCGTATCCCCTTATCACCACAAGATGATAATTGGGAAGAAGAAATGCAACGTTTAAGAAGCTCAATGTTAAACTCAATTAAACCATCAACTTCTTCTTCAACATCATCTTATAACCCATATTCTCATAGTTAAAATTTTAAAACACATTATAATAATATAATTTAATTCAAATTATAAAAAATATTAATAAATAATAAAATTTTATTTTTTTTATTTTTTTTTTTTAAGTCAATTTATAATTTATTTTTTTTTTGTTTTGGTTTTGGTTTTTTTAAAATTATTTTTATTTTTTTATTAAATTAAAAAAATTAAAAAAATTAAAAAAAATATAAATAATAGGTTTTTTTTACTTTATTTAATTATCTACACTTTTATATATTTTGATTTTTGATTATATTATTTTAAGGTTTTAGTATGATTAATTTAATTTATATTTTTTTTTATATTTTTTTTTTATTATTATTTGATCAAGTTATTAATTATTTTCTAGTTTGTAATTCTCGTTATCCACTAATTTTTAACTTATCCATTCTATTTGAATGCTGAAGAGGTTAGCAGGACTTTTATTATTTTAATTTTAATTAATTTTAGAAAATTTGTAGATGTTATTTTAAAAAACCACCAAAAATCATGCAAAAAAAGTATTTTCATATATTGCCTTAATAGCTCAGTTGGTACGAGCGTGAGACTGAAGTTCTTAAGGTCGCTGGTTCGATCCCGGCTTGAGGCAAATCTTTATAAAGATTTTATCTTCCGTGTGATTTTTTATTTTTTTAATTTTTTTTTTTAATTTTTTTTATTTTTTAAACCTGAATTGACCAACATCTAAAGCTTATTTACTGATTAATTTAAAGCATTTGCTTTTAATTATCTTCACTTTAAAAAAAAAAAAAAAAGCTACATAAACAAAAATTTTTAATAAATTAGTTTTATATTATTTAAAAACCATGTTATTGTATATGCTGTTACTTTGATTATAATATGTGAATGGTTATAATTAAAAAGTTAGTAAACAGATTTCTTACTCCTTAATATAACCTTTGGGACTTTTGGGTTCTTTTTCTGCTTTTGATAAGAGAATTTTAAGCTGCACTTCTTTATTGATTGGTTTTAGCCTTTATCTTAATGTTTATAGATCTACTACCAAATTTATAGTTTATGTAGTTCTTCCGTTACCACCCAATAACTCTTGCAGAACACGAGTTAACTTTGATTCTCTGTATATATGTGCAAAGTTACTGTGAGTCAATGAGTTGATTGCATTGCTCAATGATAACCATGATTTAATAATCATTTTAACTTTGTCTAGAATTAAAACTTGTACCCATGTTTTTGAAATCTTTTCTAAACCAGCTAAATTGACCAAATATAATTAACCTGTATTGACTGATCCTTCTTTTAAATTTTTTGGTGGAATAAAAATAAATGATGATGATAAATTTAATAAAAAAAAATTAAAAATTTATTTTTTTTGATTTTTTTATTTTCCAAAAATAATACTGCATCACCCCAAACATTATTTTTTTATAAACTAAATAAAAATTAAAATTAAAATAAAATAACAATATATATTATAAAATATATTTCATTAATATAAGCGAATTGTTTAATATAAATAATTAAAAATTATATACAATTATTAAATTACTACACTCAGATGTATCACTAATAACCATTGTTAATACTGTGGAAATATTGGATTTTATTCAATTATAAAGTATGTTATAAATCAGGTGTCAGTAAAAAACTAAAAAAAAATAAACAACAATCAAATTATGACAAAGATCTTTCAAATGAATACAAAGAAAAACTACCAATCAGTAAAGGGTCTAATTTAATAATAATAAAAAAATATTTTCAAATATTAAATAAAGCACACCAACATGGAAGCAATTTTTAAAGATAAAAAAAAGAATGGCAAATATTTTTTTTTTTTTAATAATGAAAAATAAACAATGAAACAATGAAAATAATAATTAAAAATTTAAAAAAAATAAAAAAAAAAAAAAAAAAAAATAAAAATAATAAGTTTTACTTTATTTAATTATCTAAATTATTATCTATTTTGATTTTTGATTTTATATTAAGGTTTTGTTATGATTTATGTGGAGTTTTGGGTTAATTTAAAAATAAACATGTCGGAATTTGCAATTTAATATACAGAAGGTTTGTGGGATGAGAGATACTAAATCTTTTAATCTATAGAACTACTGACTATTTACCAAATTTGTTTGGCCAGAACATATTCGGTTTTCATCAAATAGTTGATAAGATTGAAAAGTTTGATTGGTGGTCTACTTGATAGGTTGCTTAAAACGAAGAGGATACAAAAATTCTAAAAGTCCTTTATTTCAACAAAATTAAATGATCGTGGAAATATTATTAAAAAATAATGTAAGTGTGGCTAAATTGAAATATTAAATTGGTTGTTGTGGTTGGTCTGGTTGGTCCGGTTGTTGTGGTTGGTTTGGTTGTTGTGGTTGTTGTGGTTGCTGTGGTTGGTCCGGTTGGTCTGGTTGTTGTGATTGTTGGTCTAGTTTAACCCTATTAAATTGGTTGTTGGAGTTGTTGTGGTTGGTTTGGTTGGTGTGGTTGGTCCGGTTGGTCTGGTTGTTGTGGTTGTTTGGTCTAGTTTAACCCTATTATTAAGATCTAAAAAAGAGTTAGACACTACAATTATAATATTTATTAAAAATATCTTATACCTACTTCTTTTTTTTAAATTTTCATATACCTCTATTTTTTTTTTTAAGTTATCAATATCGGCTTCTAGTTTGGTATCATCTAATAATTTTTGAAAATCGACATTTAGTTTTTTTAATTTATTCTCATTGCTTTTTATTAAAGATTGGAATAAAAAATTATATAATTTAGCTAAGGTATAAATTCTAAAATTCTAAATGTTAATACCAATTTTAAATAAAAAATAAATATATTTAAAATGAACAACTTACATAATTGAAAATAATATAGAGTATACATAACACTTTGATTTTTCAAACAAAGTGTTGAATGATCTAGAATTGATATATGAAATTAGTAATAAAAAAATTTCAATAATTACGCCGTAGAGAATGATTTTCCAATATACATTATTTTTAAAATTTTTTGAGCATTTGATTTTGGTTTCCATTTCCGAAATTTTGGATTCCATTGCTACAAAATTTTCAAATTTGTTGTTCTGAATAAAAATAAAACTGTAGTTAATATTTATTTCTTTTTTTTAAAGTATATTAAATAAGAGATACTTACTTTTTTTAAAAATATGATACCCATTTTTTTTTAAATATGTTGTGAAATATAAATATTTTTTTTACAAAATATATATATATATATAATAATAGCAAGAAAAAAAGCTAGTTTGGCTGAACTCTATTGGACTGATACGAAATTTAGGAACTAAAAATAAGCTTTGGACACAAAAGACTTTGATTGATATAGCTTGAATTAATGAAAATTATTTTAAAAAAAACTTAAAAAGAAAAATTATTGTTAGAAAAAAAAAATTAATTATTGAATTTAAAAAAAATTATTATAATAATCTATAACTATTTCCTTAATTTGATTTAATAGATCAAATATAAATTATGTTTACCTTTTTTGTACAAAAAAAATGTAAATCTGTTATAATCACAATTGGTTGTCATCCTGTTTTATATATATCGTTGCAATGAGTCAAACTCATTTTCGTTTTTATTATAATAATAATATAATAAATGTATGAACATCAACATTGTGTGGGTTTTATTATTTATTTATTTTTATTTTAATTTTTTTTTAATTTTTTTAAAATTTTTTTAAAATTTTTTTTTTTATTGTGTGGTGGGTGTTTTTAAAGCTATTGACTGACAGCTAATTGTAAGTTTTATAAAAAAACACTATTATTTAAATTTAATTTTTTTTTAATTTTTTTTTATGTGGTGTGTAATTTTATTGCTATTAGATGATTATTACCAAATGTGATTAAAACAATTTTACATTTTTTGTACAAAAAAGGTAAACTTAATTTATATTTGATCTATTAAATCAAATTAAGGAAATAGTTATAGATTATTATAATAATATTTTTTTACGACTCTCTATTTTTTTTTTTCTAACAATAATTTTTCTCTATTTAAAGTTTTTTTTTAAAATATTTTCATTTAAATTTAAATTCAAGCTATATCAATCATATTCAAGCCATTTGTGTCCAATAACGCTTAAATTTAATCGCTTCCATTTTTTGTCCTTTCCAGTGCAGCCAATACCAGCTTGCTTTTTGCTATATTTTTTTTTTTTGTAAATATTTTTTTATTTATTTATATATATTTATTTCACCCCTCACTTTTAATTCTTGGGGTTCAACATATTTATAAAAAAATGGGTATCATATTTTCAAAAAAAGTAAGAATCTTTATATAATATACTTTAAAAAAAGAAATAAATATTAACTACAGTTTTATTTGTATTCAGAACAACAATATTGAAAATTTTTTAATAATGGAATCCAAAATTTCGGAAATGGAAACCAAAATTAAAACTTCAAAAAATTTTCATAATAATATTTTTTGGAAATTTATTTTCTATTGTTTCATAATAGAATTTATTTTATTTTTAATTTCATTTTCAAATTCTCTTTCATTCAACACCTTGTTTGAAAAATCAAAGTGTTATAAACATTCTTTTTTATTCCCAATTATGTAAGTTGTTCATTTTAAATATATTTTTTTTTATATATAGAATTGGTATTAACATTTATCATTTTAGATTTTTTACTTTAGCTACATTATATAGATTTTTATTCCAATCCTTAATAAAAATCTATAGGGAAAAATTAGAAAATTTATATTTCGGTTTTAATAAATTATTAGATGATGAAAAACTTAAAACCGATATTGAAAATTTAAAAAAACATTTAGAGATTTACGAAAATGTTTTAAAAAAAAGAAGTAGGTATTAGATAGTAAAATAAATATTTTAATTGTAGTGTCTAACTATTTTTTTAGATTTTAATAATAGGGTTCATCATGAACAACAACAACAACAACAACAACAACAACAACAACAACAACAACAACAACAACAACAACAACAACAACAACAACAACAACAAACAAATCTACCAGAGCTACCAGAGCAACCAAAAATACAACAACAACCACCAGAAAACAGCATCAGTAGCAACATTAACAATAAAACAGATAAACGTTATAATCTTTCTGATTCATTTTTATTAGAAAAAATTAAATATAGTTTAGAATCAGAAGATAATAATAATATCTTGGAGGCATTAAAAGTTATTGATAATAGCTTATCAAAGGGTAACTTTTTAAGAAGTTTAGCAACTCAACAAATTAACCTCCTTATTAAAAATGTTTTAAACTGTGCAGTTTATTATGAAAAGGCATCAGATGATGTAAAAACTATTAGTAGTCTAATAGTTTCCAAAGTATTTGCTGAAGCATATTTTGATCCAAATATTCCAAAAGAACATCTAGATATGGTTGGATCATATATCGAAGAGCTATACAACATTATCACCAAGTGTACAAAGACATACTATAGACTATATCAAATCGAGGGAGCTGTTTCAATATTTAAAGATTTCTCCATTGCCCTCCATGACAACAAAACAAATGATAAAATCCATGATGTAGAAATAATTGACATGGTATGGTGTTCCACATTGGATCTTTTTGAAGAATTAGAATGTCTCCACTTTCACGAAGCATACCAACAATTCCATAATGATACTTATAATATTATTTGCAATTATTATTATTTTGCCAGTGAAAGCATCCGCTCTGAACACTTCAAGAGATTCATGGAAATTAAAAATTCCTGGGGTTATATGTAACCACTTCAAATTTATTCTAGTTATAGGTTGGTACATATTTATAGTTTCTCAGTTTTTCAATTTAATGTAACCAAGGTATTATCATTATTCATATTTTTTATTTAATATTAGACTCTTTATTAATATTATTTATTTATTAAATTTAGATTATAACTTTCACCATTTATACATTTAAATAATTTTAGTCTATAAGTTTTTCCGTATCGTTTTGATGTTAGCAATAATAACCCGTTCATGTTTCAGCAGGATATCCACAGTTACACTATTTTATAATAATTTTCTCCAGTATCTTTAAATTTTGTTGTTGTTATTTTCCAAAATAATTATTATTTAAAATCAATTTGTTGTATACCCCTTATTATTCATTTCCCAACCCATTTTATACCACTATTTAATAATTTTATTTTATATTACACCCTGTATAAATATTTTTAAATCAAAAAACATGGCAGATTCAAACAATAATTAGAAAGTAAGTAAATTATCATATAGTTATAAAACAACAATAACAAACAACAAATAGAATTTGGTGCCTTGAAGCAATATGGAAAAGATTAACTAACCAATTTAATTTTTCAGGATAGTTTGACCATATTAAATACTAGTAAGATCTGTCCATACCTATTTATTTATAAAGAAGTTAATATTCAGCCAATTCAAGTGTCTCCCCAAACCATAGTAAATTTAAAGAAGGCTCTAAGATTAACTTCTCTTCAAAGATACCATGATTCATTTGCCCTCACGCTTCCCTAGCTCAATCGATCTGAGGCCCCATATAGAAAATGGTACATTCCCAAATGACATTGCTTTTGTTCCAACTCATATATCTCTTTGTCCAATCAAGTAGACACCAAACTTTTCGATCTGATCAACTTTTGATGAATGCCAAATTGTTCTGGCCAAACAAATATGGTAAATAGTCAAATAGTTCTTATAGATGAAAAGATTTAGTATTTCTCGTCCCATAAACCTCCTGTATATTAAATTCCAAACTGTATATTAAATTCCAAACTGTATATTAAATTTCATATTCCGGAATGTTTTTTTTAATTTAGAAATTTAAAAAAAATATTAATCCCACACCTCCACATAAACTAATCATACTAAAACCTAAAAATAATAAAATCAAAAATCAAAATAGATAAAAGTGTGGATAATTAAATAAAGTAAAAAAAACTATATTTTTAATTTTTAATTTTTTTTATTTTTTTAAATTTTTTTTTTTTTTAAAAAAATTTTTTATTTTTTTTTATTTTTTTTAATTATTTTTTTCATTGTTCCATCGTTTATTTTTCATAATTAAAAAATAAAAGAAAACTATGCTTTCTAAAATAATTAGAAATCGTAATCTTTATAGATTACCATTTCAAAATTCAGTTTCTTTTAGAAGATTGTCATCAAACACATTTCCTTTACCAACCATTAACCACCACAATAAATATTTTACTTCAACCAATAATAAAGTAGATACCAATAATAATAGTTTTAGTAACAATAGCAATAGTAACATTAGCTTTAATAATGGTAATGGTGGTAGCAATATTATAGAAGATAAAAACAGCAATGACTTTGACAATGAAAATGACCACGACTTGTATGATCACGAACCTCAAACCGAAAACGAAACTGAAAATGGACTTGAAAACGACCATGATGCCGAAAATGATTTGGACGGTATGAGTTTTAAAATTCCAAAAAGGTAAATCAAATAGCTTTATCAATCAAATCATTTAATATCACAATAACATATATACTAATTTTTGTGCGATATCCAGATTAAAATTTTTATTAGAAAAATCAAAATTTAACGAACATCAATCTAGCGATATTTTATTATCATTTTTCGAAGAAAATCATCAGACTGGCATACCATATTTAATATATTCAGAGGAAACAGTTCAAGTTTTAGTAAAATCATATTTAGAATTGGATAGAGTAGAATCAGCAATTTTTTACCTTCAAAAGCAGAATTCTTTCAAAAGCTCCCGTTCATTTGAAGCAATTTCAGAATATTTTATTAAAAATAATCAAAAAGAACAATTAATTCAATTTATGAAAGATAATATTGAAAAACATCAATTTTCATTAGATTACTCATCATACATCAGAATATTCAGATTCATTCCAAAGGTCAATAACCTCAATAAGCTATTTAAAGAATTGGTAGAAATATTCTTATCAAAAGAATGTTTAATATCAGATTTAATAACTGCCTATATATTCATCCTTAAAAATAAACCAATTTTTTACCCTCAAATCAATACAACTTTTAGTCAATACAATAAATATATTTCAGATACACATAAAGACCTAATAATGTCAAGTTTAATATTAATAGCTGTTAAAAATAAAAATATCCCACAAATAAAAAATTTAGTAAATAATTGTAATCAAATAGATCTAACTACTTTTCAAACTTTAGCAGAATATTTAATTGATGATAATAATATAGATAATAATAATAACAAAGCAATATCAGAAGAAATTTTAAATAATATCAAATCAAAAATAAATCCATTCAAAACATCACTTTTAATATATTATAACGAATCCATTAAAAAAAATGATTTAATTTTAAATTATTTATTGGATGAAAATATCAAAAACAACAAAAAGGTTATCAAATTAACTATTCAACTTTATTTATTAGAAGACAATACTCAAAAAGCAATAGAAAACTTTATTTCAGTAATAGATTCCCATCAAAGTCCAGTTGTAACAAAAGAAATGGTTAGATTTGTTAATGAATTAGCCGATCTTTTCGTAACCTACTATTTATCTAAAAATAAAATCTCATCAATTAAGTTTTGGAGAAAATTAACAAATAAAAATAACCAACAAAATAATATTGATAATGATTCAATTTCAAATCAACTTTTAATGGAATTAAATATCTTAAAGCAACTTAAAGAGCAAAACAAACCAAACAATAAACAACAAGAGTCAGAACCAAAACCAGACCAAAACCAGGAATCAGAAAAAAAACTAGAGAAACAATTAGATAGTGCTATTATATCATGTCAAATCAAAGAAATCAATAACTTTTTGAAGGAAAACTATTTCAATAATAAAAGAGATGTAAACAATTTAAAATATGAACAACTTATTGAAATATTTGAATTAATCATATCCTCAAATAATAACAATAATCAACCCTCCAATTTACAGCTATATAAAACTTTATTAGAAAGTTTACACAAAAAATCAAAACTATTATTCGACAACCACAACTACAACAGTATACTTATAAAGCAGGGCTCTTTTAACATACTCTTTAAAAAAATCGATAATAATAACGAGCTTATGGAGAAGATTTTCAACATTTGGGAACAGTCCATTAAAGAATTCTTAAAAGAGTATGACATCAGTAAAGATAAAAATTTATTCAATTCAATTACAGCAACAATCGAAAAAAAATTAACAACCATTTTATTGAAAAAAGAACAAGATTCAATCGACCTTAATTCAATATTACCAAATTGGTTCGAAAATTATTTAAAGAAAACAATTGATGATGCATTTTATAGAAATCCATCACCCAGTAAAAAAGAAGAAAACAGTAGCAGGAAAATAATTACAGATATTGAAAGTTTAGTTAAAACCTCAAATATTAGAAATGATTCAAAACTAACTCAAATGTTTTTTATCGACAACATACTATCAAATCCTCACAAAGCAGACAAAGAATCTTTAAGAAAAATCAATGAATTTATTAATATGGATAGTAATAATAATGACCAATTTCGTCCATATTTAATCAAGTTATCAATATTTTTAATTCACCAAGGCAATAAACCAATCTTGACCAATAAAGAAATTGAAGACTTTTATATAATAAATAAAAATAGTGAAATGGTTGCAACATTTATTACCAAATTAGTTGAATGCTTCCTATCAAATAAAAAGAATCTAGAAGCAAGAGAGGTTTTATCTAATTTTAAACAATACATCACAAAAGATATGATAGATGAAATTAAATCTTCATTTTCAAAATCAAATCAATAAAGAAATAATTATATCAATAAAATCTAAACTAAATATAACGTTTTATTTATAGTTTTTTTTTTAAAATATATATGTACTGAAAATATTTTATTTTGTTTTATATTGGTTAATATTTATTTTTTATTTCTTTTTAACTAAATTGTTCTTGTGAATTGCAAACCTGTTATTGTTTTGCTGGTTTTGGAGATGGTATTATTTAATAAATAAATTATTTTATTTAATAAATTATTTAATATTTAATTTTTTAAAAAAATCAAAAAAAAATCAAAAAAAAAAATCAAAAAAAAAATTAATTTGAAAATTTTTAAAATAAAAAGTTTAAACAGGTGGTTTAAAATATTTATTTTTTATAAAACAATACAGAAATTAAAAGAATTTTATTATGCGAATATAGGAAAAAAAAAAAAAAAGAGAGACCACAAAACGAACAGTTATCAATATTTTTTTTTTTTCTTATTTTTCTTATTTTTCTAAATTTTCAAAAAACATTTTATTTTTATTTTTTTATTTTTATTTTTTTTTATTATTCAGTAATCATAACAATATTTTCATCAATAAACCGTAACAATAGACTTTAAAAACGATAAAGAAAAAATATAAAGAAATAAGATATATATATTTTTTTAATAATGTTTGGGGAATTTAAAAAATTGTTGGGGTTTAAAAAAAATACAATTTCTGTTGTGGATAATCCAGAAAAAAAAGAAAATGACACCAGCTATAACTTAAAGGGAAATGAAATCAATAATAAAAGCTCAGTTCATTATGGATGTAATGGATGTACTGGCGAAATTATAGGTGATGTTAATGAACGTTATTGTTGCACTGAGTGTTCAGATTTTGATATTTGCAAAGACTGTTATAACAAAGAGATAATCATCAACTATGCCATCTACGAATCTGACAAATTATCAACTTATACTGAAGAAGAAATTAAAGAAAAGGAAAGAAAGAAACAAGAGGCCTTAGTAAACTATGAACCAGTCAAACATCATGATGATGCACCACCTCATTTACATCGTTTAACTTTAGAAATGAAAACACAATTTCAATTAGTTTATGAACTTCGTGGTAAAACTTTATTTGAAACTATGAGAAACAGTTTTCAACAATTTTCAGATAGATCATGTTTAGGTTATAGGGATAAAGTCCAAGTATCTGAAAAGTATCCATTAGGTTTATCAGACTACAAATGGAAAACATACAAACAAGTTTATGAATCATCTCTACAAGTTGCAAACTCCATCTCTCACTATTTAGAACCAAATGACTTTATTTCAATTTATATGGACAACTGTCTAGAATGGTATGTCTCTGATTTTGCCTCCCTATGGTGTAATTTAGTTGTAGTTCCAATCCATCATCAATCAAGTATGAAATAATATTTAGAAAAATTCTATTGTAAAATATATATTTATTAACATTTAAAATCTTTTATAATTAATTATATAGATAATTTAAATTTATTAGAAATTTTATCAAACTCTGATACAAAATGTATTTCATTATCAAAAGATTCATTTAAGAATTTTATAGAGCTATTCGAACAAGTTGATGAAAAAACTTTAAAGGAAAAACCATTATCTGTTAAATTAATTATCCACAAAGAGGATGAATTTGATAAAGAGTTAGTTGCAAAATTACCAGAAGGAATTGTCTTTAAAACCTGGAATGAAGTGATCCAATTTGGTAAAGAAAACCCATCAAAATGGGAGCTTAAACCACCAACAGATATAGAAAATCAATTAGCAAGTGTCACATATACTAGTGGCAGCACAGGTTTACCAAAAGGTGTAATGAAAACTGACAAGACATGGAATTTATTAGTATGCGATTCATTTATTTACTATCCAAATGTAATTCTTAGCTACAATACATTATCTCACTCACAACGTTTAAGTGACTGGAGATATCTTTATCAAGGCAGCAGGGTTGGTATTTATTCAGGCTCAATGGATACTCTATTTGATGATATTTCTCAAATTCGTCCACATTCATTTTGGGCTGTACCAAGATTTTGGAATTTATTGTACTCTCAATATAAAAATGATTTAAAAGAGTACACCAAACTTAATCCAAACGAACCATTACCGTTAGCTAAGCTCCATTGCCAAAAACAAATCAAAGCATTATTGGGTAATAGAATTAAAACTTTAGTTACAGGTGGTGCTCCAACATCAAAAGAGGTTCTCACTTTCTTAAATAGTGTCTGGAAAGATATTAATATTTCAAACTCTTATGGCCTAACTGAAATTTCTGGTGTTTGTGTAGATGGATTTATTTCAGATGACATCGAATTTAGAATTGACCCAGTTCCAAGCTTCAACTACTATCCAACTGATAAACCACATCCAAGAGGTGAATTGGTCGTTAAGGGACCATATATGAGTAGTGGCTACTACAAGAATCAAGACCTTACATCACAATCATTCAGTGGTGGTTGGTTTAAGACCGGTGATATCGTCGAACTTGTTGGCTCTAGAAAAGTAAACATCATCGATAGAATTAAGCATGCCTTCAAATTAGCAAATGGTGAGTTTGTTACTCCAGAACCATTAGAAAATCAATTCCAAGGCTCAGTTTTAATTGATCAAATGTTTATTCACGGAAATTCATTAAAAACATTTTTGGTTGCTGTGGTTAAACCATCCATATTTTGTTTAAAACAATTAAATTTAATCGACAAGGAACTTGATGACCAACAAGCTGAACAAGAAATTATCACCAATATTGACCAATTAATTTCATCAACTGTTTTAAAATCAAAAATTTACGAAGAAATTAATAAAATCTCACAAGAAAAGAAATTAGCAAATTATGAAATCCCCAAAATTATATCACTCGATTTCACAAAATGGACCATTGACAATGAATTGATCACAGGTTCTGGTAAATTTAGTAGAGCAAATCTCTATAAACACTATAAAGAAACTATAGAAAAAATGTTTGATACAATCGATGTAATTCAAGATAGTTTAAGAAATAACAACTCATCCAATATTGAAAACACTGGTAGTGATCCAACATTAATCGCAGACTATTTAAAATCAGTTTTAAATATTACCGATGGAGATGCTGATTTATCTCAATTATCATTCACTCAAATCGGTGGTGATTCATTAGGTGCTGTTAAATTATCAACAATATTAAGAGAAAAAGAAGGTCTTGATATTTCTCCACAATTAATTTTAAATCAAAATTTCAATCTATCAAATCTAACAAAAATTATAGGTCAAAAACAAGATAACAATGAATCATCCAGTAGTAGAGGCGAAAATGATATTATTAACAAATTTAAGGTCAACTGGGACGATGAAATGAAGTTAGATAGCGATATAATTAATAAAATATCAATGTTAAAATCAAAGAATGGCTCATTAGAATATATTAAATCAAATTCAAATGTATTACTAACTGGTGTAACTGGTTTCTTGGGTATTTTCAGTCTTTATGAATTAATCAATTGCAACAATATTAAAAATATTTACTGTATAATGAGAAATATTAAATTTAGGGAAGATGGTATTCAAAAACTTATAGGTATATTAGAAAACTCATCAATTCAGGTAAAGAATATTAGAGAAAAGGTCATTCCAGTTTCAGGAGATTTATCAATGGAAAATTTTGGTGTTTCAGATACAGACTATGAATTACTATCAAAAACAGTCGATATTGTAATCCACAATGGTGCCGTAGTCAACATGGCTTTACCATATGCAAATATGAAAGCCACAAATGTTCAATCAACTCGTGATATCATTAGATTCTGTTTATCAAATACAACAACAGCCAAGCCACAAAACGAAAAAGACATCAATAACACCAATACAAATAAGAACAATAGCAGAAATGGTTTAGTTAAAAGATTGGTATATATTTCAACAGTAGGTGTATTGTTTGGTACAACTAACAATGGTAATTTAATTGACGAATCTATTACACCATCGACCGAATACCTCGATCAAGGCACAGGCTACAACCAATCAAAATTAATCGCTGATATCTTGGTTAGAGAAGCTGCCTCATTAGGTTTACCAGCTATGATTTTTAGACCAGGTACTATCTTTGCTCATTCCATGACTGGCTTTGAAAACCAAATCGACTTTATTGGTTTAACAATTAAAGGTATTTTAGGCTCCAAAACATACCCAATCAATTACGATGGTGGTAACTTAAATTTATCACCTGTAGACTGGGTATCGTCTTCAATTATCTCGTTGGTTAACAATGAAATAACCTGGGCCTCATTCAACAACGCTGCAGAAATCTACCACATGGTAAACAAAAACATATTACCACTCGAAAAACTTTGCAAATATTTAAATGAAAATATTAAAATCGAAAAAAAACAATTCGATGAATGGAAATCAATTCAATTTAGCTCACCATCAAACCCATTATATCCAATTTCAAATCTCTTTTCAAACTCAAATAGATTCCCAAGTGGCAATAAAATAATAAATACAAAAACAATTAAAGTTTTAGAATCAATTAACAAATCCCAATGCCCCGAAATAACTTCAAAAATGGTTAAAAACTATGTTAACTATTTAAATTTAAAAAAAATGATAAAAGAATTTAAATAAATAATTTTCATAATATTTTTACATAAAATAAAAATTTTATGTAAAAAAAGGAAATAATATTAGTTTTTTTTTATTGTATCATAAATATTAATAAATTACACCACTCTCTAAAAATTGCTAAACCTTCCTCAACAGTTGTTGCGTCACCACCATTACCATGGTCTTCATCCTACCACAATCACTATATAGCCACTGCAATATGCTCTCGCCATTCAACAACAACCACCATATAAATAAAATAAAAAATAAATATATAAAAATTATTAATAAATTTTATTATATTTAGATTATATGAGTTTTTTTTTTTTAATTTAATTCATTTTTAAACCTTTTATATTTTTTATTTATTTTTTTTATTTTTAATAACAATTTTATTTTTTATAATTAATTTTATTTTCATTTTTTGTTTATATCATATGAAATTTTATTTTTAATTTTTTTTAATTTGAAAAATAAGAAATTTTTATGAAAAAAGTGAAAATTTAAAAATAAATTTTCATCAAAAACACCACGCATTATTTGACAAAAAAGACAAAACGTGGTAATTTTTAATATTTTTTACCACCTCGAACTCGACAAATATTTAAAACTATGTGTTTAAATATTTTTATAATTTTAATATAATTTAATATTAAAATCAATAAAAAATGAAAAATATAAAATGAAAAAATTTAAATTTTATAATCATTAAAAAATTAAATAAATATAAATAAATATAAATAAATATAAATAAATATAAATCAATAAATTTAAATAAAAGCAAAAAAAAACTATACAAAAATGTTAGATTTCATAATAAATTCAATTTCATCATTATTCTCCAATATTTTTAGATTATTTGAAGGAAAAAAAGATTCAAGATTGCTTATGATAGGTTTAGACGGTGCAGGTAATATTTTTTTTTTTTTTTTTTTTTCAATTTTTAATATTTTATTAATATTAAATTTTATTTATTTTAGGTAAAACAACTATTCTTTATAAATTAAAACTTGGTGATATTGTATCCACTATACCTACCATAGGTTTCAATGTAGAAACATTAGAATATAAAAACATCAGTTGTACTATATTTGATGTTGGTGGTCAAGAAAGATTAAGAGCCCTTTGGAGACATTATTATCAAGGTACACAAGGTTTAATTTTTGTCTTAGATAGCAGCGATAGAGAAAGAATGAACGAAGTTAAGCATGAAATTGATACCCTTAGAGTGCAAGATGAATTACGTGACACTGTTTTTTTAATTTTTGCAAATAAACAAGACCAAATTAATGCAATGAGTGTTTCCGAATTAGCCTGCTATTTAGAATTGGACAAGATGAATGAAAGAAAATGGTTCATTCAACCAACCTCTGCCCTTAATGGCCAAGGTATTTACGAAGGTATGGAGGGGTTATCAAAAAATTTAAATATTTAAAACCCCTAAATTTAAATTTAAAAAAAAAAAAAAAAAAAAAAAAAAAAAAAAAAAATATTATTTGTAATTATAACTAAAACAGATAATACCAGTGTATATAATGTAAAACAATAAAATAAATATATTTTTTAAAGTTCATAAAAAAAAATATAAAAAATATAAAAAATTTATATAACAGCAATATAGTTCCTTTTTTTTTTTTTTTTTTTTCAAAAAAAAATTTATTATTTTTAAAAAAAAATTTTGAAGTTTTTTTTTCATTTTATTTATTTTAAATTTTTTTCAGTTTATCGTATTTAATTTTAAAGAACTTACAAATAATACAAAATGGCCAAAGGAAAATCAGAACAAAAAGATATTTTCACCGAAATTGTATGTTTCATTTACCTGTTCTATTAAAATTTAAAAAATAAACAATTAACTTTTAAAAACCGATACAATTAAAAAAAAAAAAAAAACGTTAAATTAATTTTATATTTATATAATATATTTTAGGATTGGAAAGAATTAACACCAGTCGGTTTCGAATTCAACACATGGTTCGATATGAAGAATCAAAACTGGACATTCCCAGATTTAAAAAAAGAACTCAAAGATGGTGTTTTATCAGAAATTAATCATCCATTATATATGTTTTTAGGTGCTCAACGTAAGTGATATTCTCCTTTACAACATACCACATTAATGTATCTTGCTTCTAATTTACATTTTGTTTTTAAAAATAAATAGCAATTGTTGGTAAAGATAAAAAAGGCAAAGATTTTAATCAAAATATGCCATACATCGTCGTTATTGATTGTGAAACCCCAATGCCATCACAAATTGCTAAGGTATCAATTCAAAACGGTGAAGCTGATATTTTAAACTTTAACGAAGCTCACCTTATGTGGACTCCATACGTTTTACCAAAATCAGCAAACAAGTAAGTAAAAGAATTTAAATTTTACCATTAAGCAATAAAATAAATACTAATTTTCATTATTTTAAATAGCGTCAAAAGCAAACAAGAATATAAAATTTTCACTTTAACATTACAAGAAAGAGCTGGTAAACAATTATCAGAAGATAAATTAAACACAATTCAATATTTATTACCATGTAAATATAAACTACGATCATAACATTATAAAAACTTAATGAAAATATGATATTAATTTTATTTATTTATTTATTAAAAAGATGCTCTTATCCCAAAGGTTTTCGAAAAAGAAAAGAAAAGAGAAGTTAATTTCGTTCAATTCAACCTTAAATGTGAACTAAGTGAAGAAGGTGCTAAAAAATTAATTGATGAAAGAAAAGAAGAAGAAAAAGCCTACAAGAAAGCTCAAGAAGAAAACAAGAGTAAAAAACCAAAAGAAAGAGTTAAATTAGAAAAATTAAAGAAACCAGAATTTAAAATTGAAAAGGATGAAAATGGTAAAGAAGTCGTCACCAAAACATTTGAAATTTACTTTGATAAATTAAATGATAAACTTAAAGACTTTATCCCAGAATTTATTGAAGACAATCAACTAAATGAAAATATGGAAGAAAAGATCGAAAATGCCATCAGAGAACATTTCAAGAAAGAAAGAGCAATCATTGATAAAAACTATGAAGCTAGAGTCAAAGAAGTCAGTGAATATTCTGAAAAAAAGAAAAATGATTTTAATAATATGAAAATTTATAAATTCTATCCAACTCATAATTTAATTGATACCCAACAATTTGTCGTATGTATAACAAAACAAATAGCAAATTCCTTAAATTATTAAAATACAAATATTAATATTTTATTTTTTATTTATTTTAGTCAAATAATATTAATAGATTCTTGGGCAGTTCTACTAAAACATTCCCAGAACCAATCGAAAAAGATCTTTCTAAATTAAAAGAAGTTGATGTTGATTCAGTTAAAAAGTTAGCTGCCAAAGAAACAAAAGAAACTGCTAAAGAATATGAAAAGAATAAAGCTAAAGCATTAGGTGAAAAAGAACAAGAAGAAAAACCAACCAAAGGTAAAAAGAAAGTTGAGGAAGAGGAAGAAGAAGAGGAAGAAGAAGAAGAAAAAGAAGAAGAAGAGGAAGAGGAAGAAGAAGAAAAAGCCAAGCCAAATGCCCCAAAACCAAAAGCTCCAGCTAAAAAACCAGCCTCCAATACAACAACCACAACCACCTCAACTACCGATAAAAAGAGAAAAGAAATTGAAACTGAAAAACCATCAAAAGCTGAAGCCAAAACAAATAAGAAGCAAAAGAAATAATTTATCAATGTCTATAGTATCGGTATGTTAATTTTTTAATTTGGGTTATCATTTTAAAAAAACTAAAAAAAAAATAATAAATTATTTTATTAAAAAAAAAAAAAAAAATTTATATTTATTATTTAAAATATTTCAAAACATAGTTGAATTAAGTTAGCTTCATAATAATTAATTTAATGTATTTGTATTTATTTATTTATTTGTATTTATCTATTGTTTTCTTTTTAATAATAACTTTTTATTATAGTAGACCAAGAAGATACCAAGGAAGATACAGACTGTATTTGTTACAAAACTAATTATATGTGAAATTTGGAAACAATGGCTACCATAACAAACACCACCTTCAGCTTGTGATGAAAGGTGATCATATATTTTACCACTAAAAGTACTGAAAATAAGAGCAGATGCTGCAGAGGAAATAGCCAACTAATAAAAGCAAAATGAAATCAAATTAATATATTTAATTAAAAATAAAGATACTACTCTTTAATAAAACAACTTACAACACCAAAATTAAAGCCAAATCTTCTTGCACCAAATCTAACAAATGCCAATGAAACCATAATGGATACCATACCACCATAACCGATACCAGTTAAAATTGTGGCTGGGTATAACATTGGATGTAAAGCAAAAGCAGTAACCAAATGAGTAACTGCGATAATGGAACTTGATAAAACTACGCACCAAAACTTTGATAATTTCTTTGATCTATATTTGATTTTAAAAAAAATAATTAATAAATTATAAAAAATATAAAATATAAAAAAAATTATTTAATATTACATTAAATCTGTAAGAAAGCCCATTCCGACACGACCAACACAATTTCCGACTGAATAAATAATAACAAGATTACTTTGAACTGAATCGGACTCGTTTAATGCTTCACCCATAACACCAATGTTATTTAAAAACATTAAACTACCACCTGCACAAAAGAAATAGATGACGAATAATACCCAAAATTCGACATTTTTAAATAATTGCAAACCTGAAATATCTCTTTTACCTAAATTTTTTTATTAATATACTTTATCTTTTTATATATTTACCTTTTAAAATAATAACTAATAGAAATAAGACTGAAAAGAGAAAGATAATCTAAAACTAAATTTAATCTTACCATCTAAATAATTTGGACTGTTTAATTCTAAAGCT